>NC_056747.1:16817510-16842510 GCF_019279795.1 Protopterus annectens | reverse complement strand
GCGCCTAGGAAATGGCGACCAAAGCGCATGCTCAGGCTCCCATGCCACAGAAACAAATGATTAGAATGTATGAAGACCTTATTACCTTAATTAGGGGAAGTCAGCCTTACCCCTCAAAGAGACCAAAAATGGATTTTCCATCTGATCAGGAATCTGATATCTCTGTTCCTTCTGATTACCAGGAACATACCCTTATCTACCTGTGAGGATTCTGATGCAGAGGATTCATTCCCTCTGCTTCCCCACCAGAAGATTTTTCTTTTGGTGAAACCCTGCATACCCTTAGAGAGCATTTCCGCTGGGAGAGCCAGGATTACTCTCAGTCCAAAAAGAGACTCAGGGAATTTTTAAACTTGCCTCAGCACAAGCCTCTAGCTATCCCTCCTGTTCTGGAAATTGTAGAAGATGTCTTCCTGGAATCCAGCCTTACCTCTGATACTTTGCTTCCAGCACCCAGGAAACCTGACTGTTACTATAGAGTACCTGACTCCCACAAATTCCTTTTTAAGAATCCTACTGCGGATCCAAAGACCATTTCCCAAGGACCTAAAGGCATTAAGGCTACAACTGCCAAAAATCCTACCCCTTCAGACAGGGATTCTAAGGCTATAGACAGATGGGTTAAGAAAGTATACAGCTCTGCTACTCTGGCCATTAGGGCTTTAAATTGCCAGTTTCATATGTTAAAGTATCAGCAGCATATTATGGAGCTAATTAAACAGAAAATGATGTTGATTCCCGACTGCTGAACACAAAGATTTACAAGAGTTAATGCATTTTGCTAACCAAGTTGGTAAACGTACTTTGCAATGTGGGTTTGATGCCTTAGAAGCATCTTGCAGGGCTGCTGTCACTGGGTCTGTTCTTAGAAGGCATGCTTGGCTTAAGGAACAAAACTTGCCAGATCATGTCAAAGCAAAATTACTGGATACGCCATTAAACCAAGAGTGTCTATTTGGCAATAAAGCATAAGTCATCCTCAAAAGGATGGAGGAAAATTCTATGCAAACTGTTAAAGATTTCTTACAAGTACAGCCACCTAGATTCATTAGGCATTGGTCTTCAAAAACCTGGTCTTTTCCAGTCCCTTCCAGTCCTCAGTCTAAGCCTACGGGGGCAGCACAACACCAAGACCTCAGTCTCAGCTTATGCACGTATCTAAGCAGGGGGTGCTCCCTCATCCAAAACGGAGTAGTAAGCCACCATCCTATGGTAAAATTGCACAATGATTTATCCTTAACTCTTCCCAACCTTGACCAAGTACTTGCAACTTTAGGAGGGAAACTTGCCCTGCATGCAAAAAAACTGGGAATACATTACCCAAGACAGATGGGTCTTAAACATTGTTTCGCATGGATACAGATTCCACTTCCACTCACTCCCAACCCTAAGCGGATGGCCAAACCTCCCCTCAAACCAGTGGGCAGAGGCCCAAAAGCAAGTACTCTCTCTCTCCTCAGTATCAAGGCTATTCAACTTGTCCCAGCAGAACAAAGGGGGCAAGTCTTTTATTCCAGACTGTTTCTGGTTCCCAGAAAAGAAAACTCTTGACATCCTATCCTGGATATGTCTATTCACAACACCTTCCTGGTGGTCCCAAGGTTTACAATGCTAACTGTCCAACAGCTGCTTCCTATGCTAGCCAAGGACTCCTGGCTAGCAACCCTAAACTTAAAGGAAGCTTATCTGCACATCCCCATAAGGGAATCTTGCAGGAAATACCTATACTTCAGAGCAGCTGTGCACTACCAGTTCTCTGCACTTCCCTTTGGTTTATCTACTGCGCCCAGGGTATTTACAAAGTGCCTGGCTCCAGCCATTGCATATTGCAGGCAGAGAAGAATTCAAATTTACCCATACTTGGACGATTGCCTGATTCAGGCGGACAGTCAGGACCTGCTACTACAGCACCTGGCATTTGTAAAGAGAACTTCACTGGGGTACACCATCAACGAAAATAAATCAAAACTGGTACCCAGTCAACAGATTGTATTCCTGGGAGCAAGCTTGAACACAACTTCCCAGATGACATTCCTCACTCCAGAGAAACAAATGTATTTGACAAACCACTCCAATCTAATGGCCACCAAAACCCTGCTGTCTACAAGAAATACAGTGCAAGCCCTGGAGTTCATGGCCTCTTGTATTCTTTTAATTCCATATGAGGAAACTTCAATGGTACCTAAACACTCTCTGGTGTCAACATTCTCAGGACCCGGAAACACTGATTCCTGTCATTCCTTGCCTAAGGACAGAGTTCCCTTGGGGGGCAGAAGCCTGCAACTGCAGCAAGGGACTCCCTTTCATTCTAACCCCTGCCGCCCAAACCCAAACAACAGATGCATCAGACTATGCATGGGGGGCTCACATGGCAGGGCAGTGCATTCAGGGCAAAGGGAACCCGAAGCAAATGCACCTGCATATCAATCAAAAAGAAATGTTAGCTGTACAGAATGCTGTGACAGCCTTCAAAGGCCTTATTCTTCCAGGACAGCTAATGGTAAAGACGGACAACACCACAGTTATGTGTTACATAAACAAGCAGGGGGGGACCCATTCCTACCAACTCTGCAGATTAGCCATGGCTCTGTGGAACACAGCCTTGAGCAGCCAAGTGCACCTGCAAGCTCAGTTCCTGCCAGGCAAACTAAACTTACTGGCAGACGACTTGCTTCCCCTCAGAACTATCAAGTGAGCAAATATTGCACCAGAACTCCCCACAGCCAAGCTTGGAAAGTGGATGCCCTGTCCTTCACCTGGGAAAGCCTTTCAGTTTATGCCCTTCCTCCTTTGCCCCTCCTCTCGAAGGTTCTACTAAAGATCAAACTGGACAAGCCAAGGACAATCCTGATTGCACCAGACTGGCCACGCCAGCACTGATACCCTCTTTTGTGCAGGATGACAGTGCTGCCACCATGGCACCTGCCTCAGACTCATTCCCTGCTGTTCCAGCAGGCGGGCCAGATTCTGCTCTCCCAGCTACAGACCCTGAACCTGGCAGCCTGGCTCATCCACTGAATTCTTCACCAGCAGCTCTCCGTAAGCAGGTGCTGGATGTCATTTTTGAGGCAAGGAGGCCTAGTACTAGAAAGTCTTATTCGGTAAAGTGGAAAAGATACTGCTTCTGGAGCCAGTCTCAGGGAATGGACACAAATGTGCCCAACTTACCTCCTATACTAGATTACCTAACAGAAATGCTCCACCAAGGCCTATCCTTCTCTTCAATTAAGCTTCATGCCTCTGCCGTCTCAGCTCATTATAATACTGAGCCACTCCTTTTCTCTCATCCTCTGCTCAAACAGTTCCTGAGAGGAGCCAAAAATTTAAGACCCCCCCCCCCCCCCCGAGAAGAGCTCCCACTCCTGCCTGGGACATTAACTTTGTATTGGAAAAGCTCACGCTTCCGCCCTTTGAACCTGCTGCCACAGCAAAGTTAAAATTCCTGTCATGGAAAACAGTTTTGCTTCTGGCCATCACTTCAGCAAGAAGAGTGTCTGAATTACAGGCCCTTATGGCCGTGGAACCCTTCATTATCTTCCATGCGGACAGGGTCTCCCTCAGGACTAACACATCTTTTATGCCTAAGGTGGTATCTTGTGTGGCTTTAAACCAATCCATTCGTTTGCCAACTTTTTTCCCTAATCCTCAGAATAAAGGGGAAAGGATCCTGCACTCCGTGGACGTACACAGGCAGCTCAGGTTCTGTCTGGACAGGACAAAGCCTTTCAGACAATCTGACCAGCTGCTAGTCAGCTTTGCTACAGGGTCAGAGGGCAAGGCCATTTCAAAGCAAACCATTTCCAAATGGATAGCACACTGCATCCATTTCTGCTTACAAACACCATGGGAAACCTACCCCACAGGGGATCAGAACACATTCCACTAGGGCTACATCAACCTCTCCAGCATTCCTCAGGGGAGTCCCTACCAGAGACATCCTGGAAGCTGCAACCTGAAGTTCTGTTCACACTTTCTCCAGGCATTACCACTTACCTATCTTTTCTAAATCCAGAGCTGGATTTGCCACAGCAGTCTTACAGGGCCTGATTGCTAGCCCTAATGCTCCTTAACTACCTCCACCCTTCCGTTAGCTTTGGGAATCAACCCAAATGTGATGATTGCAACAGTGAAACACAAAGAACATAGTACAGTTGTGTACACTTACCATAAATGTAGATGTTCGAGTGTATTCACTGTTGCAATCCTGGTTACCCTCCCTCCAGCCCCCTGACTTCTCTTTAGTTTTACCTATCTTTTTTGTTTGGCATATCTTATATCATGTGTATTTCCTTTTTGCTGGGTGTTATCCATACCATGTAATTGCTTCCTATTGTGGGGCCATCTGATATCTGGGGCAAGAAACACTGACGTAATGGCATCGGCTGCATATTTTATCCCCCTGACAACCTGACATCATGGAAGATGTGACAGCATCTGACACAGAAATCCCAACACTCTGGTATTCAGGCTGGCTGAGGACTACCTGCAGGCAGATAACCCAAATGTGATGACTGCAACAGTGAATACACTTGAACCTCTACATTTATGGCAAGTGTACACAACTGTACTTTTCATTTACGGCTAGCTGTGCAAATGAGGTTTTATCTGCAGTATAATACAACTTATTGTGAGGTTTGACATCTTCAGAGTTTGTCATAATAGACTCCACCATTTAAAATGTAAAATTTCATTTGGTCAGGTAGTCCCAGATACACAACATTGGCAGAATGATTGTTGATTAAGCTAACAAGATCTGTACGCATGCCTTATTCCTAATACATTTCAGAGTTGGCTTTTTCAAATCTGCATTTATAGCTGACTGCATAGAAAGTCAAGTAAGAATGAATTTAAAGCTTGGCTAATTTAGTTGTAGACTGAATTGCATCCATGCTGCCTTTATGCACATGAGCAGCATGCATAGTTTTTGGTTCGAGTAGAACACTGTACACTCTGATCAGAAGAGCATTATTGTGCTCGTCAAGTCTTCCTTACACCATCTGCAGTACAAATTAAACACGACCGCTCTGACTTCAGCGGAACACTCTGATCAGAAGAGCATTATCGTGCTCGTCAAGTCTTCCTTACACCATCTACAGTACAAATTAAACATGACCGCTCTGACTTCAGCGGAACACTCTGATCAGAAGAGCATTATCGTGCTCGTCAAGTCTTCCTTACACCATCTACAGTACAAATTAAATACAGACGGCTTGGAAACACCAAAGCAAATTCTGTCTGTTTAATTCAGTTTAATGAAGCGCTTTTCATCTTGCTCATATGGCAGGACTTCATCAGAAACTGAACAAACTTCAACACAAACAATATATACACACCCTTTTTGTCACATGACACTTCTAATTAAAATCTTGTGTCGTAAAGGCACATCCACATTATTGCTACTTAAAACATTTTTTAAAAACAAATATGACTGACAATATTTTAGAACATCTCAACCCTTCCCTTCCTTCAGAATTTTTACCTGAAATGGTGATAGAAATATATATACAAACATACATATACTAACAATACTATATCTCAAATTATTATGTTGACCCTCAAAGTATGATATTACTTAGTTAACTAAGAAGTCAAAAACTTACATATCCGAGTCAAATGAAGTCAGATATCACAAATATGAATGCATTTTATAAAAATGCATACACACATTAACGTTTAAGATTTTTTGACTTCAATATACTGTTTAAAAATAAAAATGTGAATAATCCACCTATGCGACCTTTGGTGGATGCTAGGGCAAGTATAACTTACCCTTGGGCAAAATGGGTAGACCAAAAGTTGAAGTATGTAACTCAAGAGAAATATATATGTAAAGATTCTTGGTCGTTCTTGTCACAAATCAAAATTTTAGAATTCAATGCTGACTTCAATTTTCTAACAGTGGATGTGGTAGATTTATACACTTCTATCCCCCATGTGGAAGGCATTGAACGAGTCAGTAGTTACCTGAGACCTAAAGCAGTAGCCTCTGATGAGGTGGCCTTAATAGAGGAAATGCTTGACATAATCTTGTATAATAATTTCATTTTATGTAATGACAAGTTATATGTTCAAAAGACCTGTGTAGCTATGGGGTCACCCTCTGGAGCAAGTTATGCCAATTTGGTAATGGCCTCATGGGAACAAGAATTTATCTTTGGTAAACAAGAAGTGAAACAGTACATACAGTTCTGCACATGGTTTTTGGACGATATTTCTATCATTTTTGAAGGAAATAAGGAAGCAGCTAGTAAACTAGTAGATTATTTTAATAGCACTGCAGATTTCCTTTCCTTGTATTTGAAATGACCAGGATTTCATACTTGGATGTGGATCTTAGTAAAGATATGGAATGGAACGCATATGTAGTGAAAATTTATAGAAGGGCCACATATTCAAACTCTTTATTACATTTTAGCAGTTGCCATCCATGGCACCAAAAGAAATCAGTGGTGAAGGGCCAACTCGTGAGAGCTGCCCGTATGGTCACTTTGGACCAGGATTTCATGGATGAATGTAATAATTTGAGGTCAATGTTTGTTAGGAGAAGTACCCAGTGGACTCTTTTGAGTGTCTACTGGAAGAAGTAAAAATATAAGAGAGAACACGGGTTGTATAAACCCATTTTGTCCATTGGTTTAGAAAGTGTTATAATAAGTGACAGAGAATTACAACAAAAAGAAGTATGGAATTTAAGTTTAATAACCCCTGTAGTAGTAATGCAAGGGAAATGATGTCAATTTTGAACAAAAATTGGGAAATAATTAGGAGAGATCCTCACCTTTCTTACAAGGTCAAAAGCAAACCCCGGATTATTTACAAGAGGGGGACTAATTTAAAGGAATTATTACAACATAAAAAAAAACACCCCACAGTGGAAGTGTGGCATGTACAAATGCCAAATGTGTAATTACTGTAAATACATGAGTACAGGACAAGACATTGAAGTTAAAAATATTAGTTTTAAAATCAAATTGAAGTACACTTGTCAGTCCAAGTTTGTGGTTTATGTAGCTCAGTGTCAATGCTGTGCAGCGTTTTACATAGGTAAAACGGATAGAAGGTTAAAAGAACAAGTATACGAACATCTATATAAAATAAAGACCCTTAACAGAGATAATGCACTGGCTAGACACATTATTTCCTATCCACAACATTCATTTTTGTTCAAAGCAATTGATTCAGTTGTTGATGATAGTCGGGGGGGTGCTTACACTTTTACTTGAGCAACTCGAGTTAAGTTGGCAAATACGCACTGGGGCAATGTTTTACCTGGGTTTGAATGAGACAATATCTTTAAACAGTATATTGAAGTTGAAAAATCTTAAACGTTAATGTGTGTATGCATTTTTATAAAATGCATTCATATTTGTGATATCTGACTTCATTTGACTCGGATATGTACGTTTCTGACTTCTTAGTTAACGAAGTAATATCATACATTGAGAGTCAACATAATAATTTGAGATATAGTATTGTTAGTATATGTATGTTTGTATATATATTTCTATCACCATTTCAGGTAAAAATTCTGAAGGAAGGGAAGGTTTGAGATGTTCTAAAATATTGTTAGTCATTTGTTTTTAAAAAATGTTTTAAGTAGCAATAATGTGGATGTGCCTTTAAGACACACGATTTTAATTAGAAGTGCTATGTGACAAAAAGGGTGTGTATATATTGTTTGTGTTGAAGTTTGTTCAGTTTCTGATGAAGTCTTGCCATATGAGCAAGACGAAAAGCACTTCATTAAACTGAGAGAGAATTTGCTTTGGTGTTTCCAAGCAGTCTTTTTGTTTTAAGCTAGTTTCTTACTTTGGTTCCTGTCTGTACAAATTAAACATGACCGCTCTGACTTCAGCGGAACACTCTGATCAGAAGACCATTATCATGCTCGTCAAGTCTTCCTTACACCATCTACAGTACAAATTAAACATGACCGCTCTGACTTCAGCGGAACACTCTGATCAGAAGGGCATTATCGTGCTCGTCAAGTCTTCCTTACACCATCTACAGCACAAATTAAACACGACCGCTCTGACTTCAGCGGAACACTCTGATCAGAAGAGCATTATCGTGCTCGTCAAGTCTTCCTTACACCATCTACAGTACAAATTAAACACGACCGCTCTGACTTCAGCGGAACACTCTGATCAGAAGAGCATTATCGTGCTCGTCAAGTCTTCCTTACACCATCTACAGTACAAATTAAACACGACCGCTCTGACTTCAGCGGAACACTCTGATCAGAAGAGCATTATTGTGCTCAAGTCTTCCTTACACCATCTACAGTACAAATTAAACACGACCGCTCTGACTTCAGCGGAACACTCTGATCAGAAGAGCATTATTGTGCTCAAGTCTTCCTTACACCATCTACAGTACAAATTAAACACGACCGCTCTGACTTCAGCGGAACACTCTGATCAGAAGAGCATTATTGTGCTCAAGTCTTCCTTACACCATCTACAGTACAAATTAAACACGTCCGCTCTGACTTCAGTGGATGCCGTCACAGCTGTTGGTGAACATATATGTTCTTTAGTCAGAATGAGCCAGAAGTGTCTGTATTGTGATTTGGCAGTGAGGACAGCTTGCACTGCTCTCCTTCTCTGTGCGTGTCACATCCTAAATCCCTTTAAGGGTGAATTTCATTACTTTGAAGTATCCACTAGACTTCTGCTAAATGTGAAGTTGAGACTCTGCAGTGGTCTGTCTTTATTGGCCGAAAGTTGGAGATGGTAGGAAATGGTATGTATGTCTTTTGTGATGTTTAATTTTACAAATAGATTGTTAGTTTCATTTTTTTTTTTTATTTGTCTTTTATTTGAATTGTCCACAGTGTCATCCTCTGTCCGATCAGACAGGCCGATCCGGACTCCCAGCACAAGGAGTAATCGTGAGTCCCCTCTTGGCATGAAATTATCATTTAACATTTTTGCCTTTTAACCTTTTTCTGTCGCTTGCATTTTATTAAGGCTGTCACACACAAAAGCAAACCAGAAGCTGCTGGAAAAAAAATCAAGCAGTACAGCTCTCCCTGGATAAGATTGCAGTACAGGTATCCCTGGATAAGATTGCAGTACAGGTATCCCTGGATAAGATTGCAGTACAGCTCTCCCTGGATAAGATTGCAGTACAGGTATCCCTGGATAAGACTGCAGTACAGGTATCCCTGGATAAGATTGCAGTACAGCTCTCCCTGGATAAGATTACAGTACAGGTGTCCCTGGATAAGATTCTTATACATGTATAAGAGGCTTGCTGTATGCCTTCTGGAAGACAATAAGTTCCTGTTTTCTGTGCATCTGTTCTGCTTTATTAGTGGTGTTTCTGTTGTCTTCATATCTACCGTACAGATAGGTAGGTGTGCGTGTCCACCTGAACAATATCTTTTGTTAACCTAAACAGGAAGTTTGATGTAGCTGGTTTGGCTACTGCTGTCACTTGGTAATCTTGAGATGCAAATTCTGTATGTGTTTTTTCTGTTAGTCTGTCTGGTGAAACACAGCACTTGCTGATGTCTTTCCATGTCACTGTTGCAGTATTCTTTACAATTGGGTTTCTCTGCCTAGGATAGCCTGGAGTCTGGGCAGTATACCAAAGCCTTTAGTTTGTCCCATGTATGCTCCCTGCACATGGCATAGGGCATAAAGGTGACATCTGGATGTACAATCCTCAGAACTTCTTTGCCGTCAGTCTGAACACCATCTTCAAGTCGGCTCTCTGAATGCTTGTTCATCTGCTGAATGTTATTCATGTTTCATTGTTGCAGTCATCACCTGTGGGGTTATCCCTGCTGTGGTAGCCCTCTGTCGGCCCGAGTACCAGAGTCAATGTTTTTTTGTGCTGGCTGCTGTCACCTGTAGTCTGTCAGGTCGTCAGTGCTATAAAGCAAGGCAGCTGACGTCATTATATCAGTCTTTCTTGCCGTGGAGCCCGTAGCAGAAGCAGTTCGCATGAGTGCTGGTTGGTCGCTACCAGAAGTTGAATTTCAGCAGAAACCGTATAAAGCTAAGTACCCCGTTGGTGACCCTTTTTTCTTGCTCTAACCGATGTCTGAAAAAGTTAACAATTGTCTTGCGTGTGGAAAGCAAATTCCACACTGAGACTTTCATTCTTACTGCATCACTTGTTTAGGCCCAGACCACGACGTCCCTCCTTGCCGGTTCTATGCTCTCTTTAATGTGAGAACCATTCGCCGTACAGCTCTTTTTGTAGACAATTATTTTTGTGTTCCATCTTCAAATTCCAATATGGCATCCCTCAGCCAACAATCTGTCGACATTCTGAAAAAACATAGAGATAAAGATAGAGACAGGCCACACAAAGCTAAGCCTTCCAACGACGCTACCGCTAAGCAAGTCGGTTCTACGGAATTCAGTGAGGTGCTTTCACAGCTCCTGATGCCCGACTCACTTTCTATGCAGCCTTTGCCGATACCCTTTTGGAGTCCGATATGCTGCAGAAATCCACTTCATCTTCCGAGCCTTTGGCTGTCTGCCTTGGTTGGGTCCGGAGCCACGACGCAGGCACCGGCTTCCGAGGAGGCCTTTCACACTGCCGAGTCTACACAAAAAACAGTGTCTTTGCATCCGACTACCACTTCTCAGAGATCAACGGATTCTCTCAAGCCTAGAAGCCAGGCCACTCATAGGAAATCTACTTCTAGCCACAGTCTTGTTACTGCTCCCCCACCCCAAACTTAAATGCTTAAAATGGCGGAGGATCTCATCTCCCTTATCTGAGGTTCTCAGCCCCCCCCCCCACTCCAAAAAGGAAAAGGCATTCTTCTCCAGAAATTGACAGACCAAGAGTCTGAGGAATCTGATTATTCTGCTTTTGAAGAGGAACAACATCCCTTAACTGTTTATGAGGATTCAATGCAGAGGAATCCATCCCTTCTGCTTCCCCTCCAGAGGACCTCTCCTTTGGGAAAACCTTTCACACCCTCAGGGACCATTTTAAGTGGAAATCTTAAGACTTCCCTCAGTCAAAGAAACAACTTAGAGTTTTTCTGGACCTGCCCCAGCACAGACCCCTGACCACCCTCCCCCTATTTTGAAAGTGGTGGATGAGGTTTTCCATGAATCCAGTTTAGCCCCTGACACCCTCCCACCTGCTCCAACTAAACCTGACAGGTACTACAGAGTACCAGATTCTCACAAATACCTGTACAGGAATCCTGCTGCAGACCCTGACGTGATTACACAGGGACCCAAAGGAGCCAAGTCTAGTTCTACCAAGAATCCTCTTCCTTCTGACAAAGACTCCAGAACTCTGGACAGATGGGGGAAGAAAGTATACACCTCTGCAACCATAGCTATCAGAGCACTCAGTTGTCAGTTCCGTATATTAAAATAACAACACACTTTGGAACAGTTAAAACAGAAGATTTCTGCCTCTCCTGACTATGCCAGTTCAAAAGAGCTGGCAAAATTACTACACTGCTTGTCAAGTGGCCAAACACTCATTGATGCTTCAGAAGCTTCTAGCAAGGGCAGCAGTGATATGATCTGTTATTAGAAGACATGCATGGCTGAAGGAACAACCTCTCCCTGATCATGTCAAGTCTAAACTTATTGATGCACCCCTAGATAAGGAACGCCTGTTTGGGGAAAAAGCAGAAGAGGTTCTTAAAAAGATGGAAGACAAAGCAAAATCTATGCAAATAGCAAATAGTAAAAGGTTTCTTTCAAGTTCAACCTCCCAGATTCAGCAGGAAGTTTCCCTCTAAGGCAGGGAGTTCTACGCCAAGCTTCTATTGCAAGCACTCACAATGACTCTCCCTTCCTTCTCTGCCCTCCTTCCCCTCATCAGAAACTGAGGGGAAGGATCACCCTCTTCAAAGACAATTATGTCTCTATAACCAAGGACCAATGGGTATTAAAAATTATTTCTCAGGGATACAGATTCTCTTTCAGCAAACTCACTATTCTAGGAGGGTACCCAGACCTCCCCCCAAAACCAGTGCGCAGAGGCATTTAAACAGGTCCAAACTCTAATGTCCCAGGGGCAGTAGAACCTGTCCCTCCAGATCAAACAGAAAAAGATTTTTACTCCAGACTATTCCTCTTTCCCAGAAAAGAGAGCATTTGGCACCCCATCCTGGATCTATCCAAACTGAACACCTCCTTGGTGGTCCCCAGATTCAAAATGCTAACCTTGCAGCAGCTTCTGCCTATGCTCACACAAAATGCCTGGCTTGTGACACTAGATCTAAAAGATACCTACCTCCACATCCCCATCAGGGAATCGTGCAAAAAATTCCTGTGCTTCAGAGCAGGCTGTCAACACTTTCAGTTCTCTTCACTGCCCTCTGGCTTGTCTACTGCGCCCAGAGTATTCACCAAATGATTGGCCCTGGCAATAGCATTCTGCAGACAGAGCAATAGACAGATTTACATTTAACTGGACAGCTGCCTCATTTAGGCAGACAGCAAAGAAAAGTTGCTCCAGGAGCTTCTCTTTGTCAAATCACTCCTAACTTCTCTAGGGTTCACCATCGACGAGAAAAAATCAAAACAAAACCCCACCAGGAAAATTGTTTTCCTGGGAGCTGTGCTAGACACAGCAACCCAAATGGCCTTCCTATCCCCAGAAAAGCAGAGCTTCCTGTCTCTCTACTTCACCCAGCTGGCTTCCAGAAGTAACCGCACTGCGAGGAAGTTACTGCAAGCCCTAGGTACATGGCATCTTGCATCCTTCTCATCCCTCTTGCCAGGCTTCGCATGAGAAAACTTCAGTGGTACTTAACCTTTGGTGTCAGCACTCTCACTTCCTAGAGACCACTCTCCCTCTGATCCCCTTGCATAAGGGCCGAATTTCTCTGTTGGGCAGAGGCCTGTGCTATGATCAAGGGTCTTGCCTTCATCCTCTGCCCTTTCGGCCAGACCACACCTCAGACATTGGGACACTCACCTAGCAGGCAAGTGTGCCCGAGGCCTTTGGAATGCCCAGCAACTTCACTTGCACATCAACCAGAAAGAAATGATGGCAGTGTAAATGGCTCCAACATCCTTCCAAGCCCATCTCAGGCCAGGGTTCCTCCTTATAAAAACAGAGAACACCACAGTAATGTTGGTATATCAACAAGCAGGAGGGGGCACCCAATCTTACCCCCTTACCCCGGTGTAGGTTAGCCATGAGTCTCTGGCTTACAGCCACCTCCATGGGGCTACACCTAATTGCCCAATACTTACCAGGGATCAACAAGACACTAGCAGACCACCTAAGCAGAAACTTACTGGACCCCCATGAATGGTAGCTCCACAGAGAAATATTTCTGCAAATCACCCAGGAGTGGGGGATCCTAGAAGTGGACCTCTTTGCCTCGCACCTCAACCACCAGCTGCACAAGTTCTGTACCAGGGAGTATCACCTCCTAGCATGGAAGGTGAATGCCTTGACCTTGCCCTGGAGCTCCCTCTTTGTGTACACATACCCTCCTCTACCCCTTATTCCCAAGGTTCTGATCAAAATAAGAGAGGAGAGACCAAAGGCCATCCTCATTGCTCCAGATTGGCCCAGACAGCATTGGTACCTTACTGCGCTGTCTGACCGTACATCCCCCAAGCTGCTTCCCCTGATGGTGGACCTTTTGACCCAGGAGAGGGGGAAGGTACTGCACCCAGACCTACAGACGCTCAAATGTTCAGCATGGCTTATACACTAAAAACTAACAAGGAGTCCCTGTTAAGCAAACAGGTCTTGGACATCATTACAGAGGCCAGAAGGCCCAGCTCAAGAAAATCATATGGAGGAAAATGGAAAAGATTCTACCCCTGGAAACAATCAAAAGGGGGCAGTACCTCCCAACCTTCCATCCCTCTCATCCTGGATTACCTAGCAGAGTTGCTCAATAGTGGCCTCTCTTTCTCCACTATTAAAATCCATGCCTCGGCCATCTCTGCCCATTGTGATTCAGACCCCGCCCCTCTTCTCTCATCCTTTGATTAAGCAATTCCTCAGAGGGGCTTCTAATATCAGGCCTCCCAGAAGGCCCCCGACGCCACCCTGGGACCTGAATTATGTGTCAAAGAAACTAACCTTACCTCCCTTCGAACCTGCTGCTTCAACAGAATTGAAATACCTCTCTTGGAAGACTGCCTTCTTACTAGCTATCACCTCAGCCAGAAGGGTTTCGGAACTTCAAGCTCTCATAGCAGTCGAGCCTTTCATAATTTTCCATGCAGATAGAGTCTCCCTGAGGACTAACCGCTCCTTTATCCCAAGGTGGTATCTGATGTGACTCTTAACAAGGCCATACACCTTCTCACCCTCAAAACAAGGGGGAAAGAATTCCACACTTAGTAGATGTGCACAGACAACTCAGATACTAACTGGGCCGTACTAAGCCATTCAGAAAAACAAACCAGCTTCTTGTAAGCTTTGCCTCAGGGGCAGAGGGGAAGTCCATCTCCAAACAAACCATTTCCAAATGGATTTCACACTGTATCCATTTTTGCTACAGACTACATGGGAACCCCATCCCTAAGTCTATCCTTACCCACTCCACTAGGGCAACCTCCACTTCCACAGCCTTCCTCAGAGGAGTACCTACCAGGGACATCTTGGAAGCAGCCACCTGGACCTCTGTCCATACCTTTACAAAGCATTACCACGTTACTTCTCTTTTCTAAGTCTAGGGCAGGGTTTGGCTCTGCAATTATGTAGGGCTTCCTGACCCATACCTAGGACTCAACCTATCTTCCACCCTTTTCCTCAGTTTTGGAAATCCTCCCACAGGTGATGACTGCAACAGTGAAACACAAAGAGCATAGTACAGTTGTGTACACTTACCATAAATGTAAATGTTCAAGTGTATTCACTGTTGCAGTCTTGGTTTCCCTCCCTCCATCCTCCATTTAACGTCTTGCCCTAGGGGGGAACACAAGCTTCCCAAGATGGCTTTTAGCCACCAGGACTACTTCTGTCTTTACCCTTGTGCTTCTGACGGGTTAGGTCAAGAAAAACTGATGTAATGACGTTGGCTGCCTTGCTTTATTAGCACTGACGACCTGACGTCAAACTACAGGCGAAGGCAGCCGGTGCACAAAAACATTGACTCTGATATTCGGGTTGACCGAGGGCTACCACAGCAGGGATAATATACAGTTGATGACTGCAACAGTGAATACACTCAAACATCTACATTTATGTAAGTGTACACAACTGTACTTAACTAGCCGCTTTCAGATAAGTGCTTATTGGGACCTTTGTTATTCTTTATTACTTTTTTGATTTGTTTTGGTTGTTAGCTTCATGTTATCCAGAAAGGCAGAAGCAGCGTTTGTTTTGCTTAGGTGCTTCCCATGACCATACGTCTTGCGCTATTTGCTAGGCTTTCATTCCTAAGACGTTGCATAGTTGGCTGTCTTCCTTAGCTATTTATTTGGAAAACCGATGTCTTAAGCTTTTAGCTAAATGAACTGTGGAAGGATCTTCCTGGCCCAACGGTTAGCCATCTGTGAAGAAGACTAACAAGAAAGCTTGGTCATAATCTTCAGCTGTGCCACCTCTGCCGGATGTCTCTCTTGAAGCTAGTGAAAGCCCAGAGGATTTTTCGGTTTCTGACATATTCCTCTGCTGTGACCGCTTTGGAGGCTGGCATGGATCCGGCTTCATATACGTCCGTGGAAGCCCTGCAAACTTCTGCTTCGGGTGTTCAGAGGGAGCAGCAGCTGATAACTACTGAAGGGGCCTATGGGTGTTCCTCAGATTTTGGTAAAGGAAGATATACCAACTACTCTTGTTAATTGGCATCAGGAGTTAGAGCCTCCTAGGATCTTTAAGGCGATATGCCCTTAAAAAAATAAGCAAAAAAAGCACATTTGTCCTGCTCCTAAAGATCATCAGAGTGAATGGCAAAACTTCATTCAAGGCCTGTTCAATGCCCTTATGGCTCTGAAGTCTTCTCAAGGGGTTCCTGTTCCTTCTTGGTCTTCTACCCCTCGTTAGAGGACTTGGGAGCAGGATTCTGATGAAGAATCTCTGACTTATTCTTCCCAGATTGTTTCTCCCTTAGATTATGGTTCTGAAGAAGAAGAGTTTATTAGCCCTGAATCTCCTTTTGAGGGGATTTCTGTTGGTGACACAGTTTCACTGAATGATGGAGTTTTTTTAAATGGGATCGTGCTGAGGTGTTTGAAGTTCAGAACAGGTACTATGAGCTTCTACAGATGGAGTCTCGTAAGCCCTCAGCTGTCCCTCCTGTTCTTGCTGCCTTGATGGATGCCTTCTGTGATGTCAGTTGCCTCTGATAAGCCTTCTAAATTGTTGCTTCCCTGTGACAAGGACAGCAGAACCATGGGTAAGGTGTACACTGCTGCTAACCCTGGCCTTTAGAAATGTGAACTGTCAGACATGTATGACCAGATATATTTTAGCTCCTATCTCTCAGGCCTGTCAGGTTATTCTAGATCTTCCTGACTCTTGAATGGGAGACCTCAGGGACATCTTCTCAGGTTGCTCACCATTCCATTAATGCAGCTGTTATGCATCTGATCCATCTAAGCCTGCTGTCTGATCCATCATCTGAGCCTGCTTGTCTGATCCATCATCTGAGCCTGCTGCTTCTTTTGGTTCTGTTTTGAGGAGATATTCCTTGCGCTGACTTCAACCTTTGCCTGATGATATCAAGGCTAAATTGATGGATGCTGCTCTGGATAACAAACATCTGTTTGGTGCTGCTGCTGAGATGACCCAGGAAAAGGGTAAAGCTTTACAGGATCTGAAACATACATGTAACAAGCAAACACATAAATAAAAATGCTCCCAAATTTCAAAGGAATTACCTTAGCAAGCCTGCTTTTGTTCGTAGACAGTCTCACCCTCCCCAAGGTAAAAAATGGTGGTAGAAGGGCTCTTCCTTTTAAGGCTATCCAAACCCCTTCAAATGAGAAACATTTTTTTCAGACAAACCAGGTGCTGTCTGACCATCCTTGCCCTGCACTTCAGTCACATTCTTTTCTCTCTCTCCACTTTTCCCTGTCTCTTCCTATTTGGTTAAAGATCACCCAATATTCTTGGGTTCCTTCCATAATTCTCCAGGGGTATTACATGGTTTGGAAACCCCCCCCCCGCCCTGCTCTTCTCGGTCACATTCTTTTCTCTCTCCACTTTTCCCTGTCTCTTCCTATTTGGTTAAAGATCACCCAATATGCTTGGGTTACTTCCATAATTCTCCAGGGGTATTACATGGTTTGGAACCCCCCTTTTCTTTGGGCATTCCTCAACCTCCTCAGGAACAGCTGTCCTTTTTTCCAGAGGCACTTCATGGTTCGTTTGCTCAGGGAACTGTTCAAGAAGTTCCAACTCCTCACAGGGGGAAGGGGTTCTACTCCAGAATGTTCTTGGTCCCCAGTAGAGAAGGCACCTGGAGACCCATTCTGGATCTCTCTCAGCTAAATACCTTTCTGAGGGTTCCTTCCTTTCGAATGCTATCCTTTCAAACCTTGTTTCTTCTACTTCTTCAGGCTTTTCTATATTCCCTGGATCTCAAGGATGCTTATCTTCATATCCCTTTTCATCCCCTTTTCAGGAAATTTTCACTTTTCTGTGTTGGCATTTCCAGTTCTCTGCTTTGCCCTTTGGTTGTTCGACTTCCTCAAGGGTCTTAACCAAATATTTTGCTTCTGTGATTGCCTTTTACAGATTGAGAGGAATACAGATCTTTCCTTACCCAGACAAACCTGCTCATTCAGGCCTGTTCAACAAAGATTTGAATTCAGGATCTACACTTTTGCTATTTGTCTTCCACAAAGTCTGAGATTTACTGTACATTTCCAAAAATCATTCCCGACTCCTTCTCAGGATCCTGTTTTTCTAGGGTTTGAGCTCCAGACTGTTCAATGCCGGCATCACTGCCTCTTCCCAAGGCTTCTTCCTTTGGCATTGGCTACAGCCAGGGAGTTTCTCAGGGCTCTGTGATACTTGGTGTCCACCATTCCTATACTTCCTCTGGCCAAGCTTTGTTTGAGAAAGCTCCAGTGATTTCTAAAGTTAATCTGGCTTCAGCATTCTAATTTTTTAGATTCTCTTGTACCTCTTCCATGTGTCAAGCTGGAACATCAGTGGTGGATTCTTCGATTGTCCCTCAGCCCCAAGCTGCCTCTTCAACCTCCAGTCCCCTCTCAAGATCTCTTCCCAGATGCCTCGGATATAGGATGGGAGGGCCTTCTTCATTCCTCTGAAAGTGCAGGGCCTTTGGTCTCTCTGACAACAGAAGGATCACATCAATGTCAGAGATGGGAGCTCTTCTTCTGGCTCTTCAGGCTTTTTATTCTTTCTTCCTTCCAGGGCCCCTCAGAATTTTCACAGACAATACTACAATGATGTGGTATATCAGCAAGCAGGGGGGACAAGGTCTTATCTCCTTTGCAGACTAGCTGTTCAGGTTTGGAATCTAGCTACCCAGTATCAGGTGACCCTTGAGGCAGTTTATATTGCTTCACATCAGAACATAGTTGTTGATTCAGGTCCGTAAAACTATCCCATGAGTGGGTGCTTCACAGGGATGCATTTCTGGACATTGTCAACCGGGGGGGGGGGTGGTACTCTGTGGATATCTTTGCGTCATCTCTGAATAGACAACTTCCTCTGGTTTCCACCAGTCCCATGTCCTCTGTCCTGGAAGGTGCACGCCCTCTCTCTTTCTTAGAAGAGGATGTTTATTTATGCCTTTCCTCCCCTTCCTCTCATTCCAAAGGGTCCTGTTAAAGCTACTACTGACCTAGTGTATTTTGTGTGTGCCTTAAGTATTTGTTGTTCTTATTACTAAATGTATATTCTTATTGTACTTAAATTTTTATTAATATGTCTTGTAGTTTAGTTTTATGTATGGAGCTTTTCTCCCCGGGCCTCTACTGAAAATGGACATATATCCAGCTAGACTAGCCCGGTAAACAAATGTAAAATAAATAAAATAAAATAAATAGATGCCCCCAAAATCTTGCTGGTGACTCCCTTTTGACACAGACAGCATTGGTTCCCTCTTGTTCTGCATTTAGCCTAGGTTAGTCTTCACAAGTTACTTCACAGGGTGGACCTACTCACACAAGACAAAGAGATCACTTATCCGACCCCATCTGTCCACTCTTCAACTGACATTGTGGGTGATGGGTTTTGATTCTGAAAGTCACTGCTCAAAAATCTTAATTTGTCCAAATGGAAGAGATGTTCTGTCCGGTGTCTTTCTGGTAACCTGGATCTACTTACTATTAATGTTCCTTTGGTTCTCTCTTATTTGTGTGAATTGCTCAATGCTAGGTTGGCATATTCTTCTGTTAAAGCCTACCTCTCAGCTTGTCTGTCTTTGACTCTCCCTTTGATATTTAGATTTAAGGGAAACTGTTTCTTAAAGACTTCCTTCAGATTTAAGTTTCCCAGTAAGCCTGTTCCTTTGCCCTGGAATCTTAATTTTGTTTTGGAAAAATTGACTCAGTCTCCTTTTGAGCTTGCTGCTTCAGCTTCCTTACAACATTGTTCATGGAAGACTGTTCTTTTGGCACTTACTTCTGCCATGTGGGTGCTTGAGCTGCAAGTCCTTATGGCTGTTGCTCCTTTTTGTCTTTTTTTATAAGGACAGGGTGTCTCTCCATACTAATCCTTCTTTAATGCCCAGGGTAGTTAGAGTTGTCTCTTAATCAGTCTATTCATTTGCCCAGTTTTTTCCCTTCTCCACAGTCTGCTAGTGAGAATGATCTTCACACCTTAGATTTGCATCACAACTCTGATATTATTTAGGTAAAACTAAAGCCATGTGTAAATCTGAGCAGCTTTTGTTTTCTTTTGTCATAGGTCTTTAGGGTTGGCTGTTTCCAAGCAAACCTTGTCTTCTTCGCTATCTAAAGGTATTTCTTTTTGTTACTTCTGTCATGGGAAAAGCCTGCCTTCTTCTGTTAAGGCTCTTTTTACTAGGTCTGTGGCTTGTTCTGGTGCTTTTTTCAAGGGTTTGGATACTAATTCTATTCTTCAGGCAGCTATGTAGACTTCTGTACATACTTTGACCAAACACTGTAAGTTGGATGTGATATATAGGGCTATAGCTGGTTTTGCCAGGGCCATTCTTCATGGCTTCCTAAAGAGCTGTGCTGGTCCTTCCACCTCCCTCTCTTCTGAGCTTTGGCACTCTCCCTGTTGTAAGGATATTGCAACAGTGAAATGGAAGGACATAGTACAGTTGTGTAGAATCTCTTCACTCTCCCTATTGTAATGATACTGCAACAGTGAAATGAAAGGACATGGTACAGTTGTGGAGAATCTCTTCACTCTCCCTATTGTAAGGATAATACAACAGTGAAATGGAAGGACGTAGTACAGTTGTATAGAATCTCTTCACTCACCCTGTTGTAATGAATACAACAACAGTGAAGTGGAAGGACATAGTACAGTTGTGTAGAATCTCTTCACACTCCCTATTGTAATGAATACTACAACAGTGAAATGGAAGGACATAGTGCAGTTGTGTAGAATCTCTTCACACTCCCTATTGTAATGAATACTACAACAGTGAAGTGGAATGACATAGCACAGTTGTGTAGAATCTCTTCACTTTCGCTATTGTAATGATACTAAAACAGTGAAATGGAAGGACACAGTACAGTTGTGTAGAATATCTTCACTCTCCCTATTGTAATCAATAATGTAACAGTGAAATGGAAGGACATAGTACAGTTGTGTAGAATCTCTTCACTCTCCCTATTGTAATGATACAACAGTGACATGGAAGGACATAGTACAGTTGTGTAGAATCTCTTCACTCTCCCTGTTATAAGGAACACTACAACACTGAAATGGAAGGACATAGTACAGTTGTGTAGAATCTCTTCACTCTCCCTGTTGTAATGATACAACAGTGAAATGGAAGGACATAGTACAGTTGTGTAGAATCTCTTCACACTCCCTATTGTAATGATACTGCAACAGTGAAATGGAAGGACATAATACAGTTGTGTAGAATCTCTTCACACTCCCTATTGTAATGAATGCTACAACAGTGAAATGGAAGGACATAATACAGTTGTGTAGAATCTCTTCACACTCCCTATTGTAAGGATACTGCAACAGTGAAATGGAAGGGCATAGTACAGTTGTGTAGAATCTCTTCACTCACCCTGTTGTACTGATACTACAACAGTGAAATGAAAGGACATAGAACAGTTGTGTAGAATCTCTTCACTCTCCCTATTGTAATGATACAACAATGAAATGGAAGGACATAGTACAGTTGTGTAGAATCTCTTCATTCTCCCTATTGTAATGATACTACAACAGTGAAATGGAAGGACATAGTGCAGTTGTGTAGAATCTCTTCACTCTCACTGTTGTAAGGATAATACTACAACAGTGAAATGGAAGGACATAGTACAGTTGTGTAGAATCTCTTCACTCTCCCTATTGTAATCAGTAATGTAACAGTGAAGTGGAATGACATAGTACAGTTGTGTAGAAGCTCTTCACTTTCGCTATTGTAATGATACTAAAACAGTGAAATGGAAGGACACAGTACAGTTGTGTAGAATATCTTCACTCTCCCTATTGTAATCAATAATATAACAGTGAAATGGAAGGACATAGGACAATTGTGTAGAATCTCTTCACTCTCACTATTGTAATGAATACTACAACAGTGAAATGGAAGGACATAGTACAGTTGTGTAGAATCTCTTCACTCTCCCTATTGTAATGATACAACAGTGAAATGGAAGGACATAGTACAGTTGTATAGAATCTCTTCACTCTCCCTATTGTAATGATACTACAACAGTGAAATGGAGGGACATAGTACAGTCGTGTAGAATCTCTTCACTCTCCCTATTGTAATGAATACTACAACAGTGAAATGGAAGGACACAGTACAATTGTGTAGAATCTCTTCACTCTCCCTATTGTAATGATACTACAACAGTGAAATGGAAGGACATAGTACAGTTGTGTAGAATCTCTTCACACTCCCTATTGTAATGAATACTGCAACAGTGAAATGGAAGGACATAGTGCAGTTGTGTAGAATCTCTTCACACTCCCTATTGTAATGATACTACAACAGTGAAGTGGAAGGACATAGTACAGTTGTGTAGAATCTCTTCACTCTCCCTATTGTAATCAGTAATGTAACAGTGAATCTCTCCCTATTGTAATCAATAATGTAACAGTGAAGTGGAATGACATAGTACAGTTGTGTAGAATCTCTTCACTTTCACTATTGTAATGATACTGCAACAGTGAAATGGAAGGACATAGTGCAGTTGTGTAGAATCTCTTCACTCTCCCTATTGTAAGGAATACTGTAACAGTGAAATGGAAGGACATAGTACAGTTGTGTAGAATCTCTTCACTCTCCCTATTGTAATGATACTACAACAGTGAAATGGAAGGACATAGTACAGTTGTGTAGAATCTCTTCACTCTCCCTATTGTAATGATACAACAGTGAAATGGAAGGGCATAGTACAGTTGTGTAGAACCTCTTCTCTCTCCCTATTGTAAGGATACTCCAACCGTGAAATGGAAGGACATAGTACAGTTGTGTAGAATCTCTTCACTCTCCCTGGTGTAAGGAATACTGCAACAGTGAAATGGAAGGACATAGTGCAGTTGTGTAGAATCTCTTCACACTCCCTATTGTAATGAATACTACAACAGTGAAGTGGAATGACATAGTACAGTTGTGTAGAATCTCTTCACTCTCCCTATTGTAATGAATACTACAACAGTGAAATGGAAGGACATAGTACAGTTGTGTAGAATCTCTTAACTCTCCCTAGTGTAATAAATACTACAACAGTGAAATGGAAGGGCATAGTACAGTTGTGTAGAATCTCTTCACTCTCCCTATTGTAATGATACTAAAACAGTGAAATGGAAGGACATAGTGCATTTGTGTAGAATCTCTTCACACTCCCTATTGTAATGAATACTACAACAGTGAAATGGAATGACATAGTACCGTTGTGTAGAATCTCTTCACTCTCCCTATTGTAATGATACTACAACAGTGAAATGGAAGGACATAGTACAGTTGTGTAGAATCTCTTCACTTTCACTATTGTAATGATACTAAAACAGTGAAATGGAAGGACACAGTACAGTTGTGTAGAATCTCTTCACTCTCCCTGTTGTAAGGATAATACAACAGTGAAATGGAAGGACATAGTACAGTTGTGTAGAATCTCTTCACTCTCCCTATTGTAATGATACTGCAACAGTGAAATGGAAGGGCATAGTACAGTTGTGTAGAATCTCTTCACTCTCCCTATTGTAATGATACTAAAACAGTGACATGGAAGGACACAGTACAGTTGTGTAGAATATCTTTACCCTCCCTATTGTAATCAATAATGTAACAGTGAAATGGAAGGACATAGTACAGTTGTGTAGAATCTCTTCTCTCCCTATTGTAATGATACTACAACAATGAAATGGAAGGACATAGTACAGTTGTGTAGAATCTCTTCACTCTCCCTATTGTAGGGATAATACAACAGTGAAATGGAAGGACATAGTACAGTTGTGTAGAATCTCTTCTCTCCCTATTGTAATGATACTACAACAATGAAATGGAAGGACATAGTACAGTTGTGTAGAATCTCTTCACTCTCCCTATTGTAATGATACAACAGTGAAATGGAAGGACATAGTACAGTTGTGTAGAATCTCTTCACTCTCCCTATTGTAAGGAATACTACAACAGTGAAATGGAAGGACATAGTACAGTTGTGTAGAATCTCTTCACTCTCCGTATTGTAAGGAATATTACAACAGTGAAATGGAAGGACATAGTACAGTTGTGTAGAATCTCTTCACTCTCCCTGTTGTAAGGATAATACAACAGTGAAATGGAAGGACATATTACAGTCGTGTAGAATCTCTTCACTCTCCCTATTGTAATGATACAGCTGTGAAATGGAAGGACATAGTACAGTAGTGTAGAATCTCTTCACTCTCCCTATTTTAATGATGCAACAGTGAAATGGAAGGACATAGTACAGTTGTGTAGAATCTCTTCACTCTCCCTATTGTAAGGAATACTACAACAGTGAAATGGAAGGACATAGTACAGTTGTGTAGAATCTCTTCACTCTCCCTATTGTAATGATACAACAGTGAAATGGAAGGACATAGTACAGTTGTGTAGAATCTCTTCACTCTCCGTATTGTAATGATACTACAACAGTGAAATGGAAGGACATAGTACAGTTGTGTAGAATCTCTTCACTCTCCGTATTGTAATGATACTACAACAGTGAAATGGAAGGACATAGTACAGTTCTATAGAATCTCTTCACTCTCCCTATTGTAATGATACTGCAACAGTGAAATGGAAGGACATAGTACAGTTGTGTAGAATCTCTTCACTTTCACTATTGTAATGATACTGCAACAGTGAAATGGAAGGACATAGTACAGTTGTGTAGAATCTCTTCACTCTCCCTATTGTAAGGATACTACAACAGTGATATGGAAGGACATAGTACAGTTGTGTAGAATCTCTTCACTCTCCCTATTGTAATGATACAGCAACAGTGAAATGGAAGGACATAGTACAGTTGTGTAGAATCTCTTCACTCTCCCTATTGTAAGGAATACTGCAACAGTGAAATGGAAGGACATAGTACAGTCGTGTAGAATCTCTTCACTCTCCCTATTGTAATGGTACTACAACAATGAAATGGAAGGACATAGTACAGTTGTGTAGAATCTCTTCACTCTCCCTTTTGTAATGATACAGCAACAGTGAAATGGAAGGACACAGTACAGTTGTGTAGAATCTCTTCACTCTCCCTATTGTAATGATACAGCAGTGAAATGGAAGGACATAGTACAGTTGTGTAGAATCTCTTCACTTCCCCCTATTGTAATGATACTACAACAGTGAAATGGAATGACATAGTACAGTTGTGTAGAATCTCTTCACTCTCCCTATTGTAATGATACTACAAAAGTGAAATGGAAGGACATAGTACAGTTGTGTAGAATCTCTTCACTCTCCCTAGTGTAGGGA
>NC_056747.1:16797510-16805010 GCF_019279795.1 Protopterus annectens | reverse complement strand
TTTCTCAAGGGCCTAAAGGTGTTAAGGCTTCTGTGGTTAAAAATCCTGTTCCCACTGATAAAGAGGCAAGGGCTTTGGATCGGTGGGGAAAGAAAGTGTATACTTCTTCCACTCTAGCCATGAGAGCGTTGAATTGTCAGTTTCACATGCTAAAATATCAGAATTATCTCCAAAATCTAAGGTGGATGCTTTGGCGGAAGGTATTGAGTGTAAAGAGTTGCTGGATTTGGTTCATGTGTCTGAACAAGTGGGTAAGCATTCTTTGCAATGTGGTTTTGATGCTGTACAGGCCTCCTCGAGGGTGGCTGCTACTAGTTCTGTTCTTCGCAGGCATGCCTGGTTGAAGGATCAGAATTTAGCTGAGCATGTTAAGACAAGGATTTTGGATGCTCCTTTACAGTCTGATGTGTTGTTTGATACGCCTGTGGAAGCAGTTTTAAAGAAAATGGAGGACAAAGCTAAGACTATGCAAACTGTTAAAGATATTTTGCAGGTGCAGCCTCAAGTTTAGTAGAAATTGGCCTGCTAAGGGGTGGACATATCCTGCTTATGATTCCCAGTCTAGGGGTAGGTCTAGACGTGGTAGGGGCAGGGCTCAAGGTTCTTTTAGGCCTAGAACAGGGAGTTCACCTGCTCAGACTTCCGGTGAGGCAGGGGTCAGTCCTTTCAGCAGACCCAATGACCTGTCTTTTCAGCTGCCAGTAGATTCTCGTCTGGCAGCTCCTTTGGGAGGAAGACTGTCTCTTTTCAAAGAAAATTGGGATTTAATTACTCAAGACAAATGGGTGTTGGATATCATTCACCACGGTTACAGATTTTATTTCCATACAATGCCCCTTTCAAAGGCATGCCAGACGTTCCTCCTCCACAAAGAAAGGAGGCTCACAAGTAAGTTTCTCAGTTACTCCAGATGGGGGCCATTCAGCCAGTCCCTGTATCAGAAAGGAGCCTAGGATTTTATTCTCGCCTGTTCCTAGTACCAAAGAAGGGGAACACGTGGAGACCAATTTTGAATTTATCTCTCCTCAACACTTTTCTGGACATTCCCAAGTTCAAGATGTTGACGTTACAACAGCTTTTACCTCTGCTGGGCAAAGATCACTGGATGGTAACTTTAGATCTCAAGGAAGCTTACCTTCATGTGCCTATAAGGCTAAGTTGCAGGAAGTATCTGGCGGTTTCAGCTGGAAATTCTCATTATCAGTTCTCTGTATTGCTCCTTTGGCTTATCTACTGCGCCAGAGTATTCACAAAGGTTCTGGCTCCAGTGATAGCTTACTTCAGGCTTCAAGGAATTCAAATCTATCCTTACTTGGACGACTGCCTGATTCTGGCTCAAGAAAAGGAAGACCTTCTACAGCATCTGAATATGTTATAGCAGTGCTAAGATGCCTAGGGTATTCTGTGAACTAAATAAAGTCCAGTCTAGTAGCCTCTCAAGACATGTGCTTTCTGGTTGTGAGACTGAATACAGCAGCCCAGATGGCCTTTTTAACCCGGACAAACAAAAAGAGTCTGTCAATTTACTTCCATCAACTATCTCATCAGTCCGCGCTGACTGCAAGGACAGTCCTTCAAGCATTAGGGTTCATGGCATCTTGTATTCTGGTGCTTCCCAATGCCAAACTGCATATGAGGAAGTTACAATGGTATCTCAAAAACGTATGGACACAGCACTGCCAGGATTTGGACACTGTCATTCAAATAATACCTTGCCTTCAAAAAGAATTTTTGTGGTGGGCTCAGGAATGTCACCTAAACAAGGGACTCTCTGGCCCGCCAGAGGCTAGTCAGATTTTAACGACAGATGCCTCGGACATTGCTTGGGAGCTCATCTAAATGGAAAGTGGATACAAGACAAGTGGCCTGCCAGACTACAGCATCTACATATCAACATGAAGGAGATGTTAGCAGTCCAGTTTGCATTAATGGCTTTCAAGGAGTTACTTCTTCCAGGGCAGGTGTTGATTCTAACAGACAACACAACTGTCATGTGGTACATCAACAAGCAAGGGGAACACATTCTTATCCGCTATGCAGGCAAGCAATGATTTTATGGGAGATTGCGCTAAGCTTGCAACTAACTCTTCAGGCAAGGTTTCTGCCGGAGCACAGAACTCCTTAGCAGATGTGTTAAGCAGACAAATCATGGATCCCCACCGAAAGTGGAAACTGGATCTTCATGTATTTCAAAATTGACAGTGTCATGGGGAACTCCAGACATAGATCTGTTCGCTTCCACTAAACCACCAGCTGCCACAGTATTGCACAAAGGGGTTTCATCACACAGCTTGGAAAGTGGATGCTCTGTCTTTCAGTTGGAAAACCTTCATGTGTATGCCTTTCCTCCTCTACTTCTTCTTCCAAAGGTACTGTTAAAGGTCAGACAAGACAGGCCACAGGATGATTTTGATAGCTCCAGATTGGCCTCGCAACACTGGTACCCACTACACGGAGTCTGGTAAGGAAGCCTCCATGGCCTTTACCTCTGATTCTCATCTGTTATCTCAGAAGGATGGTCATCTGCTCAATGTCAAGCTTCACTCTCTTCATCTAACAGCCTGGCATATTCTGTGTTGAAACACAGCAGGTCTCAACTTCCTCAACAAGTTCTAAATGTGATTATGGAAGCTAGAAGACCTAGTACAAGGAAAGTGTACGTAGAAAAATGGAAGAGATTTTATTTTGGAGTACAGCAAAGAATTTGCAGGTTTCTGAGCCTAATTTGAGTGTGGCTCTTCAATATCTTACTGAGTTATTGGACAAAGGTTTGTCCTTCTCTTCCATTAAGATTCATGCTGCAGCAATTTCAGCTCACTATGATTGTGACCCACCATTGTTTTCGCATCCTTTGTTCAAGCAGTTTCTTAGAGGGGCAAAGAATATAAGACCCCCACGTAAAGCTCCTACTCCTGCTTGGGATCTCAATTTTGTGTTGGAAAACTTACTCTACAACCTTGAGCCTGGCGGCTACTGCTGAATTGAAATACTTGTCATGGAAGACTGCTTTTCTGTTGGCTATTACTGCAAGAAGGGTGTCTGAGTTGCAGGCCCTATGGCAGTAGAGCCATTTGATTTTCCATATGATAGGGTATCATTACGCACTAATCCTTCCTTTATGCCTAAGGTGGTTTCTAGTGTGGCTTTAAACCAAACTATTCATTTGCCTACTTTTTATGCAGACCCCAAAATAAAGGGGAAAAGATTTTGCACACTTTAGATGTACACAGGCAATTGCTATTATTTAAGCAGGACTAAGGATTTCAGGCAGTCTCAGCAGTTGTTTGTTTCTTTTGCTTTGAGTTCACAGGGTAAGCCTGTGTCAAAACAGACTATTTCTAGGTGGATTGGCTTTTGCATTGCATTTTGTTATTCCCATCATGGCAAGGAGATTCCAGCTGGGATTAGCCTCATTCCACTAGGGCTACTGCCACTTCAACAGCATTTCTAAGGGGTGGCAACTATGATATTTTGGAAGCAGCTACTTGGAGTTCAGTGCATACTTTCTCTAAGCATTATCACCTTCCTATCTACTCTAAGTCTAGGGCTGGTTTTGCACAGCTGTCTTGCAAGGCATGTTGTCAGCTCCTGCTTTTTTATGATTTGCCAGCCTCCCTTACCTCTGCTTTGGGATTCTACCCAATAGTAAGGACTGCAGCAATGGGGATTTAAGAACATAGTACAGTTTTGTACCTACCATAAATGTAGATGTTCGAGGATCCCCATTGCTGTAGTCCAATTCTACCCTCCCTCCTTCCCTCTGTGTTTAGGGGTGGTTGTGTAGGTGAGGTTACATGCTTATATTTTTGTATCTATTCTTGTATATATTGTACATATTTTTGGTGCAGGTATTTTGGGCCTTGTCTTTTTAGGGTCTTCTGACATCTGGGGCAAGAAAAAGACTGAGGATATGATTTGGTCATGCGATTAGTACCTCTGACGACTGACGCCAGTTCACGCGCCTGACCGACGTCAGCCTTATACTCTGGTATTCGGGCCGACTGGACGCGGACTATACCCAATAGTAAGGACTGCAGCAATGGGGATCCTCGAACATCTACATTTATGGTAGGTACAAAACTGTACTTTTTAGTTGTTGGGCTTGCGCTCTTGTTTAAAAAAAAAAAAAAAAAAAAAAAAAAAAAGTTCTTCATTATTGTGTGTTTATATATATATAGACTGTTTTTTCCTCAGACAAATAATTTAGCAAAGTATATACAATTATGTCTAAGGAGCATAGACCATCTGGGTTTAAAAAGTGCACGAGATGCAACTATAAAATGTCCATCACAGATGATCACTCCTTATGCGTTTACTGCTTAGGCGCCAAACACCTTCAGGAGTCCTGCAGCGTGTGTCATGCCTTTTCCTCTCGGGTCCTCCAAGAGAGGAAGAATAAATTGATCTTAAAAGGGCTTATCAAGCCCTCCTTCGAAGAGGCCTTATCTTCCACTCCCTCTCCTGCTAAGAAAAAGAAATAGTCGGCTCCAACCAGCCCGTCGGAACTGACCACTAAGAAATCTAGGCAGGCCTCTCCTTCGGCTCCACGGACTTCGGAGCCGAGGGCGGAACGGTCTGCCTCGATGCCTCCAGCCTCGACTCCTCTGGTTTCGGAGCCGATGGCTGGGGCTTCGAGAGGCGGGTCACCTTCATCGGCTCCGCTGATTTTGGAGCGGATGAGGGTTACCGGCTCAGACAGTTCCCCTTCGGTGCCGAAGCCCTCATCGGCTCCGAGGGAAATTGCTATGGAATCTCCCTCGGAACCGATATTGGTCGAGTCCATTCGGAGCCGGTCTCCCAGTCCTTCGGAGCTGATGGAGAAGTCAGCTCGGACCCGATCGGTCTCATCCCGATCTTCCAAGATGTCGGATTCGGACATCGACAGGGTGCTCTTAAGATGATTTCAGTCTCCTGTATTCCAGAAATTAGTTTCGGCTCCAGCCCATTTGGCTTCGGAGCCGATGGCCCACCCTGTAGTTCAGGTTTCTCCTCCAACAGCCTCGGCACCGCTGGAGCCGGGTGCTGTTGGAGCCGATGGAGGTTTTTGGTCGGCTCCGACCCTTACCCAACCCCGGCGCCGAGTCGGAGTTCTGCACACGGACCTCCTCGGTCGGCCCCGTGGGACGCCGGGACCGATGTTTCGGTTCCTAGCCTTCCTCTCGGCCGGGCTGGGGTACAGTCTACTGTTGTGGCTCCGGGGTTGGACCTTCCCAGGACTCTGGCGGTCCGGCCTTCAGGGCCATGAGGAGTGCTTTGGCCAAATCCTCTTTGGCTACCTCCACGGTCTCACCGCACCTTCCCTACACACGGAGACTGGGTCTTTTCAGTAGTCCCCTGTCGCTAGACAGCGGAGCCCAGGGGCCCGGGTCACCCCCAGTGGGTTTCTCCTCCTGGAGGTCCCTCTGAAGTTTCTTCGAGGAACCCCATGAAAAGACTGTGCAAGAGTAAGATGGAGGATTCCCCGATGAGTCTCTCACGCCGGACACCGATCTTGATGATGCGGAGGGTCCCCTAAGTCTCCCTCAGATGATGTCTCCTTTGCAGACATCTTGAAGCCTCCTCAAACAACGAGGCTGGCAATCCAAACCCCTTCCGCTGACGAAGTGTTCCTCAAGGCCTTCGAGGCTCAGCCTCCGCCTCTGGATTCGGCCTTCCGGACGAAAGCTCCTAGATTTGATCTGTCAAGAGCGGGCATTAGAGCATCCAGACTCTGTGGAACCGTGCCTGCTCGCCTAAATAAATTCTTACAGCACCTCCAGAGAAGGAGTTTCTGACCAAAGGTGTGGCTGTAGATGCCTGGTGGTGGCATCTGCTACCCAACAAGATGTAGCAGAGGTTAACGCCCATCCATCCTCCTAATAAGGAGTCTAGGAGCATGGACTGCAATGGAAAGCACACCCTCAGTTCAGCTGCCCTTTACCTTGCTGTCCCTGAACTATTTGTGACTTCACTCAGATTTCAGAGGATCTGATCAAGGAGCTTTCAGATACCCTCTTGGGTAACCTACCTGAGCAGCTGGCCCAGACTGTTGGCTCTCAGTTGGCTACTTGTCATCAATATCAAACTCGTCCCATGAGGCTCATTTCATGCAGCCGAGCCAAAGGGTGGTTTGTGCAGAGCGCAAGCGGTACTGCTTTGCCCCACGGAGGCAAGCCTGGCTCCACCTGTGTTATTTTATGAAGCCTTTAAGTCTTCCATTGCCGATGCTCCCTTTGATGGGTCCTCTTTGTTTGGACCCAAGGTAAAGGACACATTGACCTGCTGTGAGCAAGAAGGTAAGTCTTTGACTGTCAGAGGGCACGCTTTTCCACTCCCTTTAGGGCCTTACCCCAAGGCTAAAAGAGGGAAAATGTGGTTCCGTAAATCCCAGAAGTCTTATCCCTCATAGCAGGATGATCCCCTTCTAGAGGCAGAGGAGGGGGGAATTTTTCTGGAAGACGCCGTCCCCAGAGGCTGCAGAGGCTCCCGCAACACTGGAGACCATGAGTCCTTTCGTGGCTCTTCAGCCTTCCACATTCCCTGAAGGATTGCCCACTGTGCAGCTCGGAGCCAGTCGGGGTCGCCGGAGGCACCTAAAAGCCTGGGAAGGTGTCACTCAGGACCGATGGGTGCTTGAATCATAGCGGAGGTTACGCCATCCCTTTTCACACCCTCCACTGACCGGCCCAAGAAAATCCCGGACCCGCCACCCAGTCAATGGAAATGCAGCCTTAGAAATCTCAAAGCTGCTTCAAAAGGAGTCATCCAACTGGTCCCCACAGACCAGATCGGATTAGGGACTTACTCAAGATTCTTTTTGGTGCCAAAAAAGACCGGGGACTTGAGGCCCATTTTGGATCTCAGCATCCTAAATCGATCAGTCAAAAGTCCAAGTTCAATGGTCACCTTGCAATCCATTCTCCCACTGCTGGAGAAAGGTGTTTGGATGTGCTCCATAGATCTCAAGGATGCCTATTATCACATTTTGATGGATCAGGTGTCCAGGAGACATTTGCGCTTCAGCCTGGGAGACGGTCATTTTCAGTTCTGCACACTGCCCTTTGGTCTCACCCACAGCCCCCAGGGTGTTCACCAAATGTTTGGCGGTCGTGACTGCTCACCTGAGGAGTCTAGGATTCCAGGTGTTTCTGTATCTGGACGACTGGCTCCTAACTGCCACCTCCAGGCGTCTACTATTGCAGAACCTACAAGCCACCATATCACTAGGCACTTCCCTTGGAATCACCTTCAGTTGGCAAAAGTCTGTGTTGCTCCCATCTCAGCGCATAAGGTTCATTGGAGTAGAGATAGACTCAAACCAAATGCGGGTCTATCTTCCTACAGAAAGGATACAGACTATACAGGCTCAAGTCCGAGCCTTGCTTCTGATCCATAGCTCCAGCCAGGATGGTCCTGCAGCTATTAGGCTCTATGTCGGCCACTGTTCTCCTAGTCCCTTTAGCAAGATTGCATATGAGAATTCTCCAGTGGCTCCTATCGACACAGTGGTCCTTTCAGGAT
>NC_056747.1:16785010-16792510 GCF_019279795.1 Protopterus annectens | reverse complement strand
ACGCAGACAACCCTCTCCTCCTCCCAACAAATTCCAACACATGTGTGCGATGCAACCATATAGCCAATCTGGAGGCTAAGCTCTCACTTAGTACTGGCGTAACCAGTCAGGAGGAGAAGGAAACACTCACTACAATTCCAGTCTCACATAGACCTACCACGACAGCAAACCAAACACATAAACACAAAACGCATTACTCGAGGCTCTGAATAAAAATCTGCCTAAGCAGAGAAAGAGACTCCAAAGCAGAAGCAACGCTAACCCAAAACAAAACATCGGCAACAACACATAGCTCACAAAGCCAGTGTGTCAATAGTTACAGCCCTTAAGGCTAAACAACACACCTGATACACTTGTAATAGGTGACTCTATCGTCAGGCACACTGACGTCCCGCTCACCAGGCTGAATAAGGAGAAGTTCACGGTGTGCTGCCTGTCGGGCCCTAGGATCCGCCACATAATGCAAGCACTCGGGTCACTCCAAGGCAAGTACAAATATGACTCGGTCATTGTCCATGTTGATGTAATTGACCTGAGATGTTCCTTCTTGGACTACATGAAAAGAGACATAGAGGAGCTCTCTGAGCATGTATTCCAGGCTGGTATGACCCTGACCTTGAGTAGCATCTTACCCTCACCAAGAATGATTCCACAATATGAAGGCTCAAAAGACAAACCCACCTCCATAGGTATCACAAGGGGTAAGAAACTGAGTAATGCTACTCAACGCCAGAAGTGTAAACCTCAAGATGCACGCACTTGAAATTCTCCTTAGCATGGAGAACATCGATATCTGTGCAGTAACAAAAACCTGGTTCAAGGCTCCCCAGAGCACTCCAGCACTACCAGGTTATACCTCATACCATGCTTTTCGGCCCCAAAATTTGGACCGAACCACAAAAAGGAGGGGAGTATCAGTATTCGTCATGGATACCCACACCTCCAGGTTGGTGACACAGCACGAAGCATCAGAGACTATCCATGTGCAACTAACAGTGGGTAAAACTGCTTTCCAGTTTATAGCCTGCTACAGACAACTCTCCCAAACACAGGAACCCCACTCTGCCTTCCTGAGAACTCTGGAAAATATGAAGGTCTCTCCAAACACCATTATATTGGGTGACTTCAACTACCCAAACATAGACTGGGAACATTACTCTAGCTCCAACACCCTAGCCCAAAGGTTCCTAGAATTTATAAACTCAAATGCTATGGAACAACTTGTTAACACTCCCACAAGAGGGGAAAACATACTGGATCTGATCATCACCAACATTGGGACTCTATGCTCCAGACCAGAAATGTATCCCTCACTGGTAAGATCAGAGCATAAACTAATCCCACAGGATATTCACATCCGATCCTCACACCTTGCCCAGAAAACCACAGTGAAAAACTTATCTAAAGCAAATTTCACACTCCTCATAACCGAGGTGGAATCCAAGCCCCCGGGCCTGTGGAAAATACGGTCCAGACCGCAGAATCAGTTATAATCACATTCTATGAACACCTTCAGGAATGCATGGATCATGCAATCCCAAATAAAACCAAGACCCAATCTTCCAAAGGCAGATGTCCTGTCTGCTGGACCCCAGCCATAAACAAACTATACAATAGAAGGAGGAAGCTACTACATGATAGAGCAAAATCCCAAAAAGGGAAATCCTTTCTGATCAGTATTAGCTAATAACTACAGGCACTCATGAAATCGTCTAAGGACAGCTTCGAGAGAAAAATTGCACAGGACACTAAGGATAATCACAAGGCTTTCTTTAGTTTGTTAGGAACTTGGGTGGGAATTTCCAGATATGCTCAGAATTAGTCCAAAATGATAAATACACCGAACCTACAGACATTGCCAACATCCTAGCTGACAGGTTCAGTGCAACCCCCCCCCCCACCAAAAGGGCAAATATCCATCCCAGCGGAGTGCTGCCCTGACATCTCATCCTCAGGATGCTCAGGTAAGAGCCCTCTCCAAAGTAAACATACAGCATCAATGGGACCAGACTGTGTCCCGGGCTGCGTCCTACATGAACTCCAAGAAGAGCTAAACCCAAACATAAAACTACAGTTAAATCTCAGCCTTAATACAGGATATGTACCCATAGAGTAGCATACAGCAACAGTGGTCCCTCTCCACAAAGGTGGTGCCTCAACAGATCCTGGAAACTATCGCCCCATAAGCCTGACTTGCTTGGTCTGCAAAGCTATGGATAGGATCATCATGGACCTCATAAATAGATATTGAGGACCTACAGACACTGGATCCTACCCAGTTCTGCTTTAAGGGGCCAATCCTGCCTCTTAAACCTGGTCTATTTCTTTGAAACAATCACCAAGGCGATTGACGAGGGGAAAGTGGTCCACACAGCGTACCTGGACCTCGCAAAAGCCTTCGGTACAATACCCCACTCGGGCATTATAGATAAGCTCACCAGCTTAAATATAAACCCTGTATGTCACTAGATGGGTTGCAAACTGGCTCAAGGACAGAACCCACATGGTTAGAATTGCTGGAGCCATGTCAGACTCCAAACCAGTTACAAGTGGCTTCCCACAAGGCTCAGTCCTGGGACCTCTCTTGTTCGGTATATATTTCTCGGAGGTACAGGCGAACATGGAAGGACTGTGGCTGACCAAGTTCACAGATGACTGCAAACTGGGCGCCATAATAGACTCTCCAGCCAACACAAGCATCTCCAAAAGGCCTCATAGAAACAGACAACTGGTGCCAGAGCCATGGCCTCAAGCTAAACGCCAAAAAGTGTATAGTCATCCACTTTTTCAAAAACAAAGTGCCCACAAATTACCATATAGGTGGTAATCCATTAAGTACAGAAGAAAAGAAGTAATTAGGGACCTGGGGACCTAAGTTGATAGCAATCTCTCATTTGACAACCACGTGGCCAAAGTGGTTAGAAAATCATTTTATATAGCCCACCTAATCATGAAGGGATTCACATCTAGATCATGGGAGGTCATCGTGCCTCTTTACTCATCCCTCATCAGGCCCATAATTGAGTACAATGCCCCCTTTAGTGATGTACCTTACCAGACACCTGCAGCAACTGGAAAGACCCCCAAAATTACCTCACCAAGAGGATCAAAGGGCTCAAACAGATGCCATATGCTGCCCGGTTAAAGAAACGCCAGCTCTACTCAGTGGCATACCGCCTGCTCAGAGGTGACCTGTGCCTGACGTATAAGGCCATGTCCAACCTGGAATTAATGGACATGCTGCACCTCAGAAAATAGAAATCCTATCGAGCTACGTTCTTGAGAGACTTGAACCTCAGCACTGAAATAAATAGGACATGCTGGAGGGACAGATTCATAACCCAGAGGCTCCCTTCACTCGAATAAAATCCCAGTCCAGGTTAGGCAGAGTTCTCATTGACTCAGTTCAAGAGGAATCTTGAGTGGATTGGAGATCGTAGGTTTTACCCCTGGTATCACTTCTTTGTCACTGTTAGACAGATGCACAGTATACTAACCTCGAAAAAGGGCATAGCAAAATTAATTTAAAATGGGTGGCGAAAGCCAAACACACAATGGCTAGGCTTATGAAGGCCCTAGGACAGATAGTCGAGTCTGAATCTATGAACCTATGTCTCTATATGAATATATCTATATATCTATACTTACACACACACACACACACGACATATATATATATATATATATATATATACTACTACTATATATATATATATACATATGTATACCAATATACCTTAATAATACTTCACACACTAATAATAATAATAATACATATGTTATATATATATATATAGATAGATATAGATATAGATATATAATAATAATAATAATACTACCACACACAATAATAATACACACATATATGTATCAGATGTATGGATCCCCTTTTAGATTACTGGAAATTTCAAACTTCAGAATTCATATGGCTGGACCATAGCGACTGAAGCTTCTAGAAACTTCAAAAAAAGTAAACATTTTTTTTACGCTGAAGGGGACAAGCCTGTAACCCCACACCCCTCTGCTAATTGGTACAACCCGAGATTACACTGTAGTGAGGGAAAACAGTAAATTTCCCATTCCCACCCACCCCAAAAGGAGTTTCAAAAAGGGGGCAAGGGGGGGGGATCCCCCCCGGGAAGGGGCCAACCCTAAAAAGGGTTCAGGCCCGGGGCCCCCCCTTTTTACCTTAAGGTCCCTGAACTATTTGATGCACTTCACCAGATTTCAGAGGGATCTGATCAAGGAGCTTTCAGATACCCTCTTGGGTAACCTACCTGAGCAGCTGGCCCAGACTGTTGGCTCTCAGTTGGCTACGCTGTCATCGATATCAAACTCGCCCATGAGGCTCATTTCATATGCAGCCGAGGGGGCAGTAGAGCGGGCACGTGGTTTTGCTCTACGGAGGCAAGCCTGGCTCCACTCAGTGTCATTTTTGGAAGCCTTTAAGTCTTCCTTGCCGATGTTCCCTTGATGGGTCCTCTTTGTTTGGACCCAAGGTAAAGGACACATTGACCTGCTGTGAGCAAGAAGGTAAGACTTTGACTGTCAGGGGCACGATTTTCCACTCCCTTAGGCCTTACCCCAAGGCTAAAAGAAGAGGGAAAATGTGGTTCCGTGAAATCCCAGAAGTCTTATCCTCGCAGCAGGATGATCCCCTTCTAGGGGAAGAGGGGGGGAAATTTTTTCTGGAAGACGCCCGTCCCAGAGGCGGCAGAGGCCCTCGCAACACTGGAGACCGCGAGTCCTTTCGTGGCTCTTCAGCCTTCCACATTCCCTGAAGGATTGCCCGACTGTGCAGCCCGAGCCAGTCGGGGTCGTCGAGGCACCTAAAAGCCTGGGAAGGTGTCACCAGGACCGATGGGTGCTTCAATCATAGCCGGAGGTTGCCATCCTTTTCACCCTCCACTGACCGCCGTCCAAGAAAATCCCGGACCCGCCACCCAGTCAATGGGAAATCGCAGCCTTAGAAATCTCAAAGCTGCTTCAAAAAGGAGTCATCCAACTGGTCCCCACAGACCAGATCGGATTAGGGACTTACTCAAGATTCTTTTTGGTGCCAAAAAAGACCGGGGACTTGAGGCCCATTTTGGATCTCAGCATCCTAAATCGATCAGTCAAAAAGTCCAAGTTCCGAATGGTCACCTTGCAATCCATTCTCCCACTGCTGGAGAAAGGTGTTTGGATGTGCTCCATAGATCTCAAGGATGCCTATTATCACATTTTGATGGATCAGGTGTCCAGGAGACATTTGCGCTTCAGCCTGGGAGACGGTCATTTTCAGTTCTGCACACTGCCCTTTGGTCTCACCCACAGCCCCCAGGGTGTTCACCAAATGTTTGGCGGTCGTGACTGCTCACCTGAGGAGTCTAGGATTCCAGGTGTTTCTGTATCTGGACGACTGGCTCCTAACTGCCACCTCCAGGCGTCTACTATTGCAGAACCTACAAGCCACCATATCACTAGGCACTTCCCTTGGAATCACCTTCAGTTGGCAAAAGTCTGTGTTGCTCCCATCTCAGCGCATAAGGTTCATTGGAGTAGAGATAGACTCAAACCAAATGCGGGTCTATCTTCCTACAGAAAGGATACAGACTATACAGGCTCAAGTCCGAGCCTTGCTTCTCAGATCCATAGCTCCAGCCAGGATGGTCCTGCAGCTATTAGGCTCTATGTCGGCCACTGTTCTCCTAGTCCCTTTAGCAAGATTGCATATGAGAATTCTCCAGTGGCTCCTATCGACACAGTGGTCCTTTCAGGATCTCCCCCTCAGTCACCTCATACGGATCACGGAAACCTGCAAACGGGACCTTCGCTGGTGGCTGGTGCCCTCCAATCTGGATCAGGGACGACCCTTTGTTCCACCTCCTCCTATGGCCACATTGACGACGGACGCCTCCCAGACGGGGTGGGGGGGGGGGCATTACCTGGGCAGGTCAGTCCAAGGCAGTTGGCATCCCGACGAAAGTCTCCTTCATATCAACATTCTAGAAATGAGGGCGGTGTTTCTGTCTCTACAAGCCATCCACGATTACCTCCCCCAGGGTGTAATTGCCATTCACTCTGACAACATGTCAGTAGTTTGGTATCTGAACAAACAGGGAGGGACCAGATCCTACGCCCTTTGCAGAGAGGCCATGAGAGTTTGGGAATGGGCAGTGGCGACCAGACGTTCTCTGGTAGCAACTCATATCCCTGGGAAATCCAATGTGATAGCCGACAGACTAAGCAGAACTATTCTCTCCCCTCACGAGTGGTCTCTGAGCGATGCAGTGACAACTCAGATCTTCAGCAGATGGGGAGCTCCTTGTTGCGACCTTTTCATACCTCGCTTGAATAAGTGCAGAAAGTTCTTTTCTCTCACTCCAGCTCTGGGGGAGAGTCCTATGGACGCATTAGCCCATCCTTGGCCCACCGGCTTGCTATACGCCTTCCCTCCTGTTCCCCTCCTTCCCAGAGTGATCCAAAAGGCGTCTCACTTGGGGAGCAAAATGATCTTAGTTGCCCCTTACTGGCCTCGTCAGGTATAGTTCCCATATATTCGGAAATATGCACTGGACGGCCCATGGTTCCTGGATCAGATCCCAGACCTATTAATTCATCAGTCGGGACAACTCCATCAGTCCCTTCACACTTTGAAGTTAACAGCTTTGCTCCTCCTCTTCCGACTATAGTCAGGAATCATACTTTAGACCCGGAAGTCATACATATCTTATCCTCGGCCCACAAGTCTGCCACCAAGAAATTGTATACTAGCAAATGGAACGATTTGCTATTTGGGCTCAACTCCGGGGTCTAGATCCCATCACTGCTCCGGTGACAGAAGTCCTGAAATTTCTAACTTCCCTATTCAATCAAGGTTCTTCAGTCTCTACCATCAAGGTCCAATTGGCAGCTATCTCCAATTTCCTTGAATCTATAAACCCACCTTTAATGAGCAACAGATTGTGTAAAACCTTCATGAAAGGTGCTGCGCTTTTACGACCTCCGATTTCTCATCCTGCTCCTCCGTGGGATCTCGATGTGGTATTACGTGCCTTAACCTCCTCCCCCTTCGAAGCGACAGCAACCTGTGATTTGAAATTTCTTACTTGGAAAACTGCCTTTCTGGTTGCGATTACTTCTGCCAGAAGGGTTTCAGAGCTTCAAGCTCTATCTGTCAAACCACCGTATCTGGTTTTTCACAAAGATCCCTCAGGCCTAAGCCATCTTTTGTCCCTAAAGTTTGTTCCAGTTTTTGCCTGCAACAGTCATTAGAACTTCCAGTTTTCTTCCCAAAGTACTCAAACAAAGCGGAATACATCTTCCACACATTTGATGTTCACAGGCAATTGCGTTTTTATTTAGACAGGACCCAACAAACACAGAAAACAGATCAATTGTTTGTGTCCTTTTCGGATAATAAATTGGGCAAAGCCGTCACAAAGGTCACTATTGCCAAATGGATCGGGGACTGTATTAATCAGGCTTATTCCTCTTCTAATAAAGAGCTTACCACCT
>NC_056747.1:16630010-16775010 GCF_019279795.1 Protopterus annectens | reverse complement strand
CAGTAGATGCTATGGGTAGTAGCAGGAGCCACTAGGAAAGAACTGTCGGAAGATGGTTCATTTGTTCACCCTCCTAATAGAGTGTACAACGATGGACAGGTATGGGAAGTGGAACTACACATCAGCGACCTTTACCCTTAAATTGCTGAATTACAGATTGTAGATAGGATCACTAATACTACACCAGACGATTTTGCCAAGCTGCTAGCTGACAGATCCACTGCAGACTTCACCACCCTTCCCATCCCCACCTACCATATCCCAAAGCATACCTGACAACATCTGTCTTAGTATCTTTAGAGGAACAGGACATCTCTGCACTCGCCCAGGCCAAAAACACAGCCTCAGTGGGACCAGATAATATCCCAGGTTGTTTACTAAACAATCTAAAACAAGACTTGGCAGACCCACTTGGCATTCTCTTTAATTACAGCTTGAGAAACTGGCTATGTACCGGCAGAATGGCGAACAGCAATGGTAATCCCCCTGCAAAAAGGGGGGGGGCGCATTAACTAACCTTTGGAGCTATAGACCTACAAGTCTAACCAGCCTCATCTGCAAGGCCATGGAAAGAATAATTGACCTTATCAACAAGGACATAGGTGACCTCCAAACGCTGGACCCAACCCAGTTTGGCTTTAAGTATAGATCATGTTTATTAAACCTGGTGGACTTGTTTGAGAAAGTCACCAAAGCCATAGACGAAGCTAAGACCGTGCATACTGCCCATCTCAACCTTGTCAAGGCTTTTGACACAATTCTTCACTCTGGCATCATTGAGAAACTCTCCCAGATAGGGATTAACCTGTACATTACTAGATGGGTAGCCAGGTGGCTCACTGACAAATCACAGTCTTTCAAAATTGGTGACTCCACCGTCACCAGTGGAGTATCACAGGAGTCTGTGCTGGGCCCCTTACTTCTATTCTCAGACGTCCAGTCCAAAGTAGATTGCCTTTGACTCACAGAGTTGACTGATGGTTGCAAACTTGGAGCAGTCATTGAGTCTCCCAACAATGTCAACATATTACAAGCAGGACTAACACAAACAAATGATTTGTGACAAAGCCATGGTCTAAAACTGAATACAAAAAATGCATTATTACTCCCTTTAGCAAAACAGAATGCCCTACAAATTTCAGTATTGACAGCATCCCCCTTGAGTTCCATCCCAGTGGTGTGAGATTTGTAACACAGGTTGGTAGCAATCTGAACTTTGACCACCAAGTTTTCACAGTGGTAAGAAAAGCCTTCTATGTAGCACACCTCATAACCAAGGGCATAGCATCCAGGTCAAAGGGTGTTGTAACTTCACTGTACTGTTCACTGTACTTGACCCTCATCAGACCACTAATAGAGCATAATGTAACCTTTTGCATGCATCTAACCAGACACATGCAGCAGCTGGAGGGACCTCAGAGGTTTCTCACTAAGAAAATAAGGGGACTCCAAACCATGGTTTACATGGACAGGCTGAAAGCCCTGTCACTTTACTCTGTATCATATTGGCTGCTGAGAGTCGACTTGTGACTGGCCTATAGGGAAATTTCCAACCCTTCCGTAATGGAAATGCACAGCTGCAAGTCAAATGGCACAAGAGTCACACTTGCTAGAGATTTCAGCCTAACTTGTGACATTAACAGAACATACTGGAGAGGCAGGTATGTCTCCCAGAGACTGCCCCTTCTCTGTAATAGACTTTCTATTCATGTAAAACAGAGATCCTCACTGACCCTTTTCAAACCCTGCCTAGATAAGTGTATAGGAGAGTGCAAATTTACCCCTGGGGTGGCACCCATGCCCCTGATGGACAGGAGTAGCCAGTGTTGATCACACACCTGCTGTGTGCATAAATGTGTTCTGTGAACTATCCAAAAAGAACATATGGGGATACTTGGGATTAACATAGTTAGGCTTGTAAGTAATCTTCAATGAACCTAATTATTTGGCGCACCTAATCTGATTCCAGAGAAACTTGACCAAAGAGATCACTAAATCCCTCTATTTGGTATTGCCTATGGATGTTTACAAAGGGTGGACTTGAAGCTTTCTACCCTGTAATCCACTTCGTATTTGGCCAAGTGGTTGCTATCGAACACAGCTGATGGCACAGCTAGAGCAACAGTCACCGGCATTACCATGCACCGCCACAACTGGATGAGTCTTTGTGACTTTGTGGAAGGCTTTTAGATGTCCTTTGTGAGCACCTCCTTTGACGTCTCAACTGTATTTGGACCAAAGGTTAAAGGCCACATTCACCAGGAGTCAGCAGGATGGTAAGGCTCTTTCTGCAGTTGGAGTCTGCTTCTCAACCCCACAAAGATCTTCCTTTTTGAAGCAACATCCTTCACCTGGTTATTACTAACATGGGCAACCGCTGCTCAACACCAATAGTCATTTCCTCCCTGGTTAGATCCAACCACAAACTACCATGGAAATCCACCTCACCCACACCACCAGCAAAGGTAGCCACCATGAAAAGCGTCTCCAAAGCTGACTTTGGGCTCCTTAAAACACAGGTGGCTAACTTCACTGCACTCATGCAAAAATAAAATAGGTGCATAACCGCCGAATCATACACCAGTGCACTGTATGAACACGTACATAAATGCATGAAACGAGCCATACCCAACAGAACCAAGACGCTCTCCTCCAAAAAAGGAAGCCAGTCTGATGGTCCCCTGCCATTAACTGTTGCAGAAGAAGGTGACGTCCCAAGACTGGAAAAACTCCCTTATTAGCCTCAACAAAAAGTTGAAATCCCTCATCAAAACCTCTAAAGCTAGCTATGAAGGCAAAATTGCGGCAGACACTAAAAACAACCAAGCCTTCTATAGTTATATCAAGAATCTCCATGGCAATACCCAGATTTGCTCTGAGTTACTGCACAATGGTACTGCCTATACTGAGACAACAGATACAGTGCCAACTTTACTCCTCTCTTCCCCCTTAAAGGACCAATCACAATACTGGAAGAATGCCAGGCACCCAGCATTACTGCAGCAGAGGTTAAAGCTGCATTGTCCAAGACCAAGAATACAGTGTCCATGGGACCCGACAGTATCCCTGGCTGTGTTCTACATGAACTACAAAGTTAACTGGCACCACACCTGTGTGCCCTTTTCAATCACAGCCTCACCTCAGGCTTTGTCTCTACAGAATGGCGCACTGCTACAGTCATCCCTCTCCATAAAGGGGGAGTGACTGCAGACCCTGGGAATTATCCCATTAGCCTGACAAGTCTGATAAGTAAGGTTATGGAATGCATCATCATGGACCTAATTAACAAGGATGTAGTGACTCTCCAAACTCTGGATCCTATGCAGTTTGTTTTTGTAAAGGGTAGTTCATGCCTGCTCAACTTGGTTGATGACTGTGAGTTCACCAGAGCTGTGGATGAGGGCTAGGCAGTTCATTCAGCCTACCTCGATCTGTTCAAGGCCGTTGATACCATTCCCCACTCAGGAATTATTGATCGGCTCACCAAACTAAGCATCAGTTCCTCCCTATATAAGTAGGTGGGTTGCAAATTAGCTCACAGATAGAACCCACAGTGTAAAAGTAGCAGACTCCAAGTCAGACTGTCGACCAGTCACGAGTGGAGTCCCACAGGGATCTGTCCTGGGTACTCTCCTGTTTGGCATCTACTTCTCAGAACTCCAGGCCAACACGGTGGGACTCTGTCTGACCAAGTTTGGCGATTGCAAGCTGGGAGCCATTATTAACTCCCCGAGTGATGTAGACATCCTACAGAAAGGCCTCACTGAGACCAATGACTGGTGCCGAAACCATGGCCTTAAGCTTAATGCCAAAAAATGCGCCATCATTCCCTTTGGGAAAAACTCAGTTGCCACTAATTACCACATTTATGGTAGCCCACCGAACACTGAAGGCATTATAAGAGATCTGGGGACACAGGTTGACAGCAACCTCTCCTTTGACCAGCACATTGCCACTGTGGTCAGAAAGTCATTACCAAGGGTTTTGCAATCAGGAAGAAAGAGGTCATCATGTCTCTCTACTCTTCCCTCATTAGACCAATCATAGAGTATAATTCCCCATTTGCCATGTACCTCACTAAACACCTGCAGCAGCTGGAAAGGCCACAAAAGTACCTCACAAAGAGGATCCTAGGCCTTAAACACATGCCCTACATAGACAGACTTACAAAAACTCCAGCTTTTCTCTGTCTCATATCATCTATTAAGAGGCGATCTCTGCTTGACTTACAAAGCCATGTCTGACCCACCTCTGTTAGAAATGTTACACCTAAAGAAATCTCAATCCTTCCACACCACACAGTCCAGGGACCTCAACCTCATTACCACAATCAACAGAACATGCTGGAGGGACAGGTACTTAACCCAGAGACTGCCCATGCTCTGGAATAGACTTCCCATACATGTCAAGCAGAGCACCTCACTGGCCCTTTTCAGGAGGAATCTTGATGAGTGGATGTGAAGTAGAAAGTTCATCCTGGGGATCAGTCCAGTGGCTCTGGTTGATAGAGGCACCAGGAACTAATGGCGGCATGATGCCAGGGCACTTCTATGGGCTAGGCTTGTAAAGGCTGCAGGACCATTGGCCTCTGGGCTAGGCTTGTAAAGGCTGCAGGACCGCTGGCCTAGTACACACCTGTGAACCTATCTGCGAACCATAGATCAGGAAAGATGTTTTGTAAGTCCGAGTTCTTACCATGACTCCCCAGGTAATAGGCCTCCATGTGGCAAGGAGAGAAGTAAAACTAACGGACAATGCCCTAGAGGCAGATGCAGACTGCATAACTAGGACTTTCATTGTGGCAAGGAGAGAGGTAACACTAAGAGACAAAGCCCTAGGGGCAGATGCAGACTGCAGAACCAGGACTTTCGTTGTGGCAAGGAGAGAGGTAACACTAACAGTGCCCTAGAGGCAAGATGCAGACTGCATAAGCAGGGATTTCACTGGCAAGGAGAGAGGTGACACAAACAGACAATGCCCTAGAGGTAGATGCAGACTGCATAACCAGGACTTTCACTGTGGCAAGGAAAGAAGTGACACAGACGGACAATGCCCTAGAGGTAGATGCAGACTGCATAACCAGGGCTTTCACTGTGGCAAGGAGAGAAGTGACACTAACAGACAATGCCCTAGAGGCAGATGCAGATTGCGTAACGAGGCCTTTCACCATGGAAGGAGAGAGTTGACACTAGCAGACAATGCCCTAGAGGCAGATACAGACTGCATAAGCAGGGCTTTCACTGTGGCAAGGAGAGAGTTGACACTAGCAGACAATGCCCTAGAGGCAGATACAGACTGCATAAGCAGGGCTTTCACTGTGGCAAGGAGAGAGTTGACACTAGCAGACAATGCCCTAGAGGCAGATACAGACTGCATAAGCAGGGCTTTCACTGTGGCAAGCAAAGAGTTGACACTAGCAGACAATGCCCTAGAGGCAGGTGCAGACCGCACAACCAGGGCTTTCACAGTCCTTTTACTGAGAAGGTCTCTTAGTGCTCCTGACTGCTGCACTCTGGAGGCAAGTGAGGGGCACCTATCATTGCATCCTCAAACCTGACAAAGAGTAACTTCAGATTCCTGGGTGCTAAAGGTAATTTCCAGAGGCTGTTCAGTTCCCTTTTCCCATCCGCCTCAGAAAAAGAAAGTCCCTAATGGTCCACCCAGTCAGTGGAACTTAGCAGCCATAGAAATTTCAAAGCTGCTATAAGAAAAGAAAACATGTCACCATAGGATTGAGGGAACTCTCTTGAGGCATCAGGAAAGTTCTGTTCAGCTACACTGGACAACCTTTGGATGTATATTGCTGTTAGAAAGTGGTGTAAAGACATTGCTTGCCATTGCCAAACTTTCATGGCTTCTCAACATAGGGGATAAGAACATGTTCCGCCTCCTCATTGATGTAACATACCACTGCCTGGTTGCCACTTTGTATGGAAATCAGACCGTTGGGGAGGAGGTCTTTTTTTAAATTAGAGTTTCAGGTAAAAGGAAGGGAATTAGTAAAAACTGTTGGGAGTTATTAACTTCTGCAAAGCACCACTGTAAAACATGAAGGAAGTGATCACCACTGTAAAACATGAAAGACGTGGTCACCCCTGTAAAACATGAAAGATGTGGTCACCCCTGTAAAACATGAGAGACGTGGCCACCCCTGTAAAACATGAGAGACGTGGCCGCCCCTGTAAAACATGAGAGACGTGGTCGCCCCTGTAAAACATGAGAGACGTGGTCGCCCCTGTAAAACATGAGAGACGTGGTCGCCCCTGTAAAACATGAGAGACGTGGTCACCCCTGTAAAACATGAGAGACGTGGTCACCCCTGTAAAACATGAGAGACGTGGTCACCCCTGTAAAACATGAGAGACGTGGTCACCCCTGTAAAACATGAGAGACGTGGTCACCCCTGTAAAACATGAGAGACGTGGTCACCCCTGTAAAACATGAGAGACATGGTCACCACTGTAAAACATGAGAGACGTGGTCACCACTGTAAAACATGAAAGATGTGGTCTTCCAGCTTTCTGCATTAGATAAGGAGATGAGCATGTTAATCTTGTTTGGAATATTTTTCTAAAAGGGCTTAATTTTAGGAATTTTAATAAAGCCACATAAAGCAGTAACCATCTTAGTAGGTGGTCTGTTTTTGACTAAATGTGGTAGCTTGTAACAAGAAAAGGACCTTAATTACAGTCCTTTTGGAAAAATAATCTACAAACTCCAAAGAGTAACCTCTTTGGCTGTAGTAGCAAACCCAGGGGCGATGATATTCAGAGAATGGTTTTCAGGCTCACCGTTATTTTGCTGAGCGACATTTGCAGTCTCGCCGTTCTGCTGCTAAAAGACGTTTGCGGTCTCGCCGTTCTGCTGCTGAGAGACGCTTGCAGTCTCGCTGTTCTGCTGCTGAGAGCGACAGTCTCAGCATTATACTGCTGATGAATTGCTTTACTTGTTCTTTCCGCAGGAGTCTTTATTTTTTGTAAATACGTTAGCTGCACATTTTGAGTACATGCTTGACTAGGTGTCCCCCTAATACCCATATGTATTGCAGGTAAACAGGACTTTGTGTCAAGAATGTGAAATTTAGAAAGGAGGAGTTGATGACTGACTACTTTTGTGTGTGAGGGTTTGGCTGTCATCATGTCTTCCTCTTTCTCTCTTAGATTGCTACGTTTGTTTAGCACCTCAAGTTTTCAGCATATTACCTTATGGTCTGTGCCTGCCTTTGTCTCCCTGAATCTGGACAGTTGTAAAACCCTGTACCTGGGACTGTTATGAGTAGTCGCTGACTGTCCCAGACAAAGCATTGCCTCTACAGATCTGTTTTCCCCACCTGTTTGCGCCTCACCTATACCTACTGATCTGCAAATAACTACTAGGCAAAACTTGAAGCAAACCTTTCAGTCTCGCTATTGCTTGGTTCTTAAATAGCTGCTTGGGCTGAATTACCATTCTACCTAGCCTACATTCAGTTAGTCATAATTCACAAATGTGTCTACAATCCTTAAACTGTCTTCCTTTACATAAAGTCATCCAGCACCATTCCCCAAGTAGAACTTTAGTCTCTAGGTACAAACTTCCATGTATCACAACAAAATTTAACACTACTAGCAATTGACTGTATTCTGTCTCCCAAATCTGGAACTCCATTACTTTTTATCTGAAACGCATAGGCACCCTAAAATAATTCAGAGCCTTACTAAAACTGTACCTGGTGGACTATTGCTTTTGTTCATGTTCAACTCCAGGGTAGCCTTCTATATTTATAACTTTGTACTCGTGTTGTTGTCTGTTTAGATGCTTCTATAGAACCACCTGTTACAAATGACTAATAAAATTTTGCTCACTATATTCTCTTATACTCCCTTTCTCTGTATCATATGTTGCTTTTATACGTCCTGTCTCTTCCTACTTCCAGATGTAGTTCTCTCTCCTTATTCAATTTGTTACTTTTTTACTTCTCTGCATATCCTTTTGTCCTTTTTCTGTGCCACTTTATGTCTGGCACACTTCTGTACCTTCTATGCACTCACTGTGTTTCATGTTCATCATATTGATCAGTGCTGCAGTATCCTTAGCAATGTGGTTAACGTCATGCCAAGAGTGTAACAGCCAGCCAGTTCCCAAACCTTCAAGGCACCTTCCACTCACCCGAACAGTTTGAGCTCCAAGCCTCCTAGAGAATTCCTGCTACTGAAGAGCCACTCCTGTGTGGCCTTCAAGGTTTGACAGCCATTTGTGCTGTTCCTTTTTATTTTATTTAACATTTGTTGACCGGGAAAGTCCGACTAGGTTTCACAGATCCTGTTTTCAGCGGAGGCCCGGGGAGAAATGCTCCAGAAGCATGTCTTTAGAATGTGGGAGGAAACCGGAGTACCCGGAGGAAACCCACGCGAACGCAGGAAGAACATGCAAACTCCACACAGAAGGCACCCCAGCTGAGAATCGAACCAGAGAACCTCTTGCTGTGAGGTGACAGCATTAACCGCTGCACCACTGCGCCGCCCGCTGGGCAGATATGTTCCCTTTGGGGGGAAACTTCAATTCAATAATTTTTGCTTAATATTAATACTTTCCTCATCAGAACACTCTTTTTAAAGCTAGGAGTTTGTGTATTAACAGACTGTCAAAAGACTGGACTGTACTTTTAAAAAGGAGTGGTCTTTTTTTCTTTCAGTTTAAACTTTGTTTAAAGCAAATGAAAACAGTTGTTTTTTGTAGAGCAATTGTGTTTATTTTACTTTGTGGGACTGACCGTGTTTTAAAGTGCTTTTTACTGTGTTTCTGTGAAAACTTGATTTCAAAGGCTTTACATTTTTACCAGCTTTTGCTTCTTGTTTTCATACAAAAGAGGCACCATTTTCGGCCTGACCTTGCAACAACCGATTGGTCCTTTTTCCAGCCACAAAAAGTTAAGCCTTTGCCACCAAAGTAGGCTAGCAATTTGCCTCATCCACAGGTGGGTGACTGTGCTGTGGCCATTTCTTGTACCTCAGGCCACTCATTGTTACGTTGGATTCTTGTGATGTAACACTTTGGATCAAGGGTTAGCCGCATTCTCTGTGGCTGTTGGAGTCCCTCGTTGTCGCTTCCCTCTCTTGTCGGAATGCTCTACTGTCTCTGGGGAAGCCGCTGCTGCTACAATTTATGACGCTGTTAGCTCCATTTTATTTTCTGTCAAAATGATCAGAAAGATATGTATCTACTTTTCATATATCCTTAGGAGTAGTTTACTGTGTCTAGCTCAGGGTTTTTATTCAGACATTTGGTCCTTGTAGTGCTTTCTGATTTAAAAAAAAAAAAAAAAAAAAAGGATGCCTCTTTTTCTAAAGAGAGTCAGGATTCTGAATCTGGACAGGAAGATGAAGGGACATGATTTCTCCTCCATTTTCTGATTCAGACTCAGACAAGAGCTCAGTTTCTGGTTCTCCCTTTGTGTTTCACCAGTCTTTGAGATTACTTCCAGAATGTGTATGTGTTTTGGTTGGTGTACACTGAGGTTTTCAGTCGCTCAGAAAATTTTGAGCTGTTCAGAAGGTATTTCCCGAACCTTTGCCATTTTCTGCAGTTCTGTCAGCTTTGGATGATGTTTCTCTGCCTTTCATTTTATGATAAATAGCTGCATTAGGCTAAAAAGGTAGAATGTGTAACATTTCTCAGTCTTAATAAGTTTTTATATTTTCTCTCTCCTGACCTGACCAGTAGCTGTAGCTTTAATTAGACCTTCTGCTGCTAAACTGTGTCAGCTGGACATCTTAGTTCAAAGTGCATTTCTTCCATAGAAGCAAATAGATATATTTCTAATGGTTTCCACTCAGATTCTTTTGAGTTCACTGCAGGCGAATACCTCAGGATTTTGGGTCTCACAGAATCTGTTCTCATGATGCCCCTAGCAGGCCTCCATAAGGGAACGATACAGCAGTGTGCAAATTCTCCTTGGCCCCAGCATCATCTTCACCCTTTATCTTTCTAAATCTCAGTGCTGGGGGTTATCAGCAGAGAAATTATTTGACAGCTGTTAACCCTAAATTCAGGTCTCCCCTTCTCCTTCCAGTCATCACAGACACCTCTAACTTTGCTTGGAGAGCAGTTTACAGGAGGGGATAATAGTGCAAGGTTTGTGGAACACCTAAGACAGATACAAGCACATAAATATAAGAGAACTTGGCCCTGGTAAAGGCACTCAACTTGATGAATTTTCTTTGGTCCCTAGGATCTCCATGTTTTTTTTCCAGACAATGCCACAGTCATGTGGTTCATCAATAAGTGGGAGGGGACCAGGTTGTACCCATTTACAGACTAGACATGTTAGCTTGGGATATAGCATCACAACGCAATCTCACTCTGTAGAAATCCTTCATTTTGTCAGAGCAATATTGTGTGGCAGACAGGATGAGCAAGACAGGGTGTAGGCTCTCATATGCAAGCTAGATCGGGGGGGGGGGGGCATCCTCAAGATTTGATCCATCTATGGGGAGTTACTTTAACAGACCCATTTGCTTCCATTCTGAATAGTCAGCTGGCAAGAGTCTACTCCAGGACTCCATGCAAGAAGGCCTGGAAGACGGAATCCTTTTCTTTACCTTGGACAAGAATGTGCTTTACCCCCTTTCCACTGATAAGGGTACCTCTGAAGACTCGGAATGAATATCACAAGATCATTGTGGTGACCCTCTTTGTGGCACAGGCAGTAGTGGTTCTCCCTTCTTTTGGAAATGGCCAGAGGCAATTACCAGAAGGTTCTTGACAGCCTGGATCAACTTGCACAAGATGAGGGGTGTTTGATACCCAACCTTAATCAATTTCAGCTGACAGCTTAGGTGATGGTGAGGTCTTAATTACCTTTAAGCGCCTGTTTACTGAGGGTGTGCTGCAGGCACTAATGGAGGCAAGAAAAGCTGCTGCTAGAAAATCATGTATTAGTAAATGAACAAGGTCTTCTAGTTGGTGCCAACAACATAACCAGCATCCATTCAGGTGTAGCTGTTCTCTGGTTTTACAGTATTTTTGAGTTGCTCTCACAAAGTTGCCTTTTTCTTTATCTCTCCATCAAGATTTGTATGTTGGCCATTTCAGCTTGTCTGCCTATGGAGCCTCTTGTTTCAAGGCTTTTTCATGTCAAAATGTTTTTGAAAGGGGTGTACTTAAGAGGCCTTCAAGAAAATCAGTGGCCATTTCTTGGGATCCGTAATCTTGTTCTAGAGAAGCTGACACTTGTTACAGTTAAACCAACTTGTCTGGCTGACTTGAGATTCTTAAGATGGAAAACATTTTTACTGATTGCTCTGATCTCTACAAGAAGAGTGTCCGAGTTGCATGATCTTATGATGAGTCAACCCTAATTAATTTTCCACAGAGTCAGTGTTTCTTTGAGAACTGTTCTGTTTTTTATGTTTGACATAGTATCCAAGTTTACTTTAAGCCAAACTATCCATTATCTCATTTAGTTTACTGATCCTGAAAAAGAGGAAGAAAGGATTCTCCTTACCTTCACTATCCACTGACAACTCTGGTACTATTTTGCTGAAACTAAATCTTTCAGCTTTTCAGATCAGTTATTCATTTTTTGTGAAGTTGAGGAGGAACAGGCTGAGTAGTAAAAGCAGGCTATTTCCAAATGGTTGTCTGAGGTTATTACCTTTTAATATAATCACCTTAACAGAACTGTTCCAGGCAGAGTCAAGACCACTACTCTGTCGGGGCCTTGGCTTCATCTGTGGCTTTTTGGAAAGGGTTAGATTCTAGAAGTATTCTAGAAACAGAGACTTTGCCCTCTATGCATTCATTTACAAGGCATTACAAGCTTGATTCTTTCTCCTAAGTCTAGATCAGGCTTTAAGGCCATTCTCCTGGGGCTGTTGGACCCTTTCAGTTTCACCTCTCAAATGTAGTAAGCTAGGGTAATCTACCCGTATAACTAAGGCTATTGCAGCAGTGGTCAAGTATGATGGACATAGTACAGTTTAGTACAGTTGTGTAAGTTTTGATATGGTGCACTATTTATGCAAAGTCGAAAGCCAAATTAATCAATAAAAAAGGCAGCCCCCAAAATATGTGAAGAGAAGTACATGCAAAGGCGTCCAGGTAGGGAACATTTCACAATAAAAATATCACATAGGGAATGTAGAAAAGAAGATTAGTAAAGTAAAAGCTAAAAAATAAAAGTTGAAGTTATGGAGAGCCTGCAAAATGAAGAATATGGTGTAGAAGGTCAAACACAGGTTACATCACTACATGATGGAACAAGCCCCCAAAGTAAGGAGAAACAGGAAGATCAGGAGTTGTCTGAAGAAGAAATATGGACACTGGAAAGAGAGATTTAATATGGTGTGATATTTATGCAAAGGAGAAAGCAAAACTTACCAATACAAAAAGAGCAGCACCAAAGATATTTGAAGAGAAATATAGGCAAAGGAATCCAGACATGGAAAACTTTACAATACAAAAAAATAAGAAGACAGGAAAAGCAGAAAAGATTAGTAATGGAGAAGTTAAAGAAATAGAAATTGAAGTTATGGAATACCTGCGAAGTGAAGGATTCAGTGTAGAAAATCTAATTCAGAAAGCACCACATCAGGATAGAGCAACTGATATCCAAATTAAGTGGAAACCAGTAGAACAGGAAACAACTGGTCAGTTGACATATGAAGATATTTTGGAGCCTTCTGCAGGAAACCAGTAAATGTTCACTTGCAGCTGGACCGCAAAGGAAGGAACAGGCAACTCTGCAGTCAATGTTGAGGCGTGATAGGCCTGTGAGTTCCCATATGACAGAACAACAAATGACACAGGATGAAACTGAAGAGAATGTGCCACAGGAAGATGTTATAGAACCTTCTACAGAATGCCCACAGGAAATGGAGAACAAAATTGTGCCCTCAGTTTAGATGAAAATGAGCTAAGAGAAGAATTATTTGATTTAATAGAAAGAGAAAAACATATTAAGATCAATGAAATATGTAGACTACAGAAGGTTAATAAAACCCCAAAAGTCAGAAGCTTGATAAAACAACTGAACACAATTAGGACTGTCCATAGAGATCCATGCGATATAACAGAAGTAAACAGAATATATTATGGTGCTGCTAAATTAATAACTGATAAAGTTCTACCACAAGAACATGGGGTAGTGAGGGAAAGGAAGGGGAGAAATCGAATGCCATCATGGAAGTATCGAATAGAAAAAAACTATGAAGAAATTAAGACAAGAAGTGTCACTGCTAGAAGAGTATAGAAGGGGGAACAGATCAACAAAAAATACTCAGACAGATGTGATAAAAGCAATGCACAGTATTATAACATCAGGATTTATCATGCACTGTCGCAAATAATAAACTAAAAATATTAACACAGGCAGAAAAACTTTGAAAATAGCACAGATAAATACACAAGAAAAGTACGTACAAAATAAACAATTTATTGAGGACCCAAAAAAGTTTTATAGACAATTGGGAAGCAAGGTAAAAGGAATTGAAGGGACCACCAAAAAAGAAGAAATATATACATTTTGGAGAAGTATTTATGAAGATCCTGCTGAACATAAAGATGATAAATGGATAGAAGTAAAAGAAAGAATAAGAAGTTTAAAGGTACAGGATATGAAGTGGGATGAAGTAACAGCCAGAGAGATTGAAACAAAGTTAAGAAAAGATTCTAACTGGAAAACCCCAGGCCCAAATGCAGTACCTAACTTCTGGTTAAAATATTAACATCTCTTCACGAAGATTTAGCCACGAGTAAGAACTATTTATATGTGCACCCTGAACACCAGCCTGGCTAACAACATGAAAAACAATGCTCCTACTTAAGAGTGCACCTGCAAGCTACTCTAAAAATTATAGACCAATAACTTGCCTTCCAACGAAGTATAAACTATACACGGGAATTGATGCTGACAGAGTTTATAGTCACTTAGAAGAAAACTCAATTATGGCAATAGAACAAAAGGGCAATAAAAGAAAGTCATGTGGAACAAAGGATCATTTGTTGTTAAATAAGTCATAGTGGAGAATTGTAAAAAGGGGAAGAATCTAAGTATGGCATGGATTGACTACAAAAAAGCATTTAACAAGTATCCTACATTCATGGATGAGTGCTTAAAATGTATAAGATACATCCTGCACTGATGAACTGCATCACAGCGAGCATGAATCGGTGGAAAAACACTTTGCAATTAAGCCATGATAAAGGACAAATTATTATTCCAGGGATAAAAATCCAAAGGGGGATATTCCAGAGTGACTGTTGCTGTTTTGCCTTGCCTTTAACCCATGAAGTTGTCTGTTTAACAGTCATGCTAGAAAACAACAAAGTGTAAAGACTTCTCTTTGTTGATGATTTAAAACTGAATAGCTCATCAGATGTGGAACTGAAAGCACAACTGCAAGTTGTCAAAACTTTTTCAGATGATATAAGAATGACGTTTGGTCTTGATAAATGTGCAAAAGCAACCTTTAAAACGGGAAAGTTGCAGCACCAAGAAAACATCAGTTCATGTCAAGAATGTGATATAAAAGAACTTAAGCAAGAGGGAGTTTATAAATATTTGGGAATTGATGATTGAAGATGGATCAACAATAAAACATGAACAAATGTGAAAAAAACTTAGGAATATTTTAGAAGACTTAATTCTGAAATCAGTGTTGACATCTAGGAAAAAAATTCAAGCTATAAACCAGTTTGAGCTTCCTGTCCTAACTTACAGTTTTGGAGTGACTGGCTGCAAAAAGTGTTGGATAGATTAGACAGGAAAACAAGAAGGATGCTTCATTCTCATCATATGATTTATAAAAGTCATTGTATACCAAGGTTATATATTCCTGTTTCGAAGGAGGTATGGGCCTCCTTGATATTGGTTATATGTATAGATCTGCAATCGTGAGACTGCATACATAGCTGACCTCACAACCCAAACGTAGTAAATGTTTTGAAACATGAGGATAATAAATCTAAGATGACTTCCCTACTTAGTCTAGCAGAAGCAGATCAGTGTCAAGTGGGAATGAAAATCAAACCAGAAGTAGATAAAAATCAGGCAACAACTGAATGTGGCAAAAAACAAAAGAAAGAATATACGGTGAGGGATCAGATGAGAAGGCAAGAAATGTGGAAAATGCATAACTATAGTTGCAAGTATAGAAAACTGCTGGAAGAACCTCATGTTGATCAGGATCGAACACAGGAATGGTTAAGGAGAGGCAAATTCAAACCAAAAGATGAAAGGTTAATATTGGCAGCCCAAGATAGTGGACTATGTACACTTTGATTTATAAAGTCTGTTGAACATGAATGAATGTTGGCAGTATGACTGGTGTAGGGAGAGAGCTAGCTGATATGGAGAAAAGGAAGGTTGATATACTGTGCGTGCAAGATACCAGATGGCCAGGTGTATTGGAGGTGGTTTCAAATTGTTCTGTCATGGTGTGGATGGGAGGAGAAATAAGATAGGGGTTATCCTGAAGGAACAGTATGCCAAGAGTGTTTTGTAGATGAAAAGAGTGTCAGAGTGATGTTTATGAAGCTGGAAATTGATGGTGTAATGATGAATGTTGTTAGTGCATATGCTCCGCAAGTTGGGTGTGCGATGGATGAGAAAGAAAAATTTTGGAGTGAGTTAGATGAAGTGGCGTTGACTGTACCCAAGGGTGAGAAAGTGGTGAGTGGAGCAGATTTCAGTGGGCATGTTGGTGAAGGGAACAGAGGGGATGAGGGAAGTGATGGGCAGGTTTGGTGTTAAGAGGAATGCAGAAGGTCAAATGGTAGTGGATTTTGCGAAAAGGATGGACATGGCTGTGGTGAATATGTATTTTAAGAATAGGGAGGAACATAGGGTGACATCCAAAACATAGGGTGACATAAAAGAGTGGAGGAAGATGCACACAGGTGGATTATATCCTATACAGGTGGGCCAGTCTGAAGGAGATTAGAGACTGACAGGTGGTGACAGGGGAAAGTGTAGTTAGGCAGCATAGAATGGTGGTCTGTAAGATGATGTTTGTCATCAAGAGGAGGAGGCGGAGTGTGAGGGCAGTGCCAAGGATCAAATGTTGAAAGTTGAAAAAGGGTGACTGTGAGGTGGAGTTCAGGGAAGAGTTGAGAGAGATACTGGGTGGCAGTGAAGAGTTACCAAATAGCTAGGTTACTACAGCAGAGCTGGTAAGGGAGATGGCTAGAAAGATGTTTGGTGTGCCATCTGGACAGAGGAAGGAGGACAAGGAGACCTGGTGGTGGAATGACAAAGTACAGGAGAATATATAGAGGTTGGTGAAGAACTGGGATTGTCAGATAAAAGTAGACAGGAGTATAAGGAATTGAGGCTCATGGCAAAGACAGAGGTGGCAAAGGCTAAGGATAAGGCGTATGGAGAAATGTATGAAAGGATGGCCATTAAGGAGGGAGAAAAGGACCTGTACCAATTGGCTAGACAGAGGGACCAAGCTGGGAAAGATGTGCAACAGGTAAGGGTGATAAAGGATAGTGAGGGAAACATACAAGTGAGGAGAGTGTGTTGAGCAGATGGAAAGAGTACTTTGAGGGGCTGATGAATGAAGAGTGTGTGAGAGAGAAGGTTGGATGATGTGGGATAGTGAATCAGGAAGTGCAACGGATTAGCAAGGAGGAAGTAAGGACAGCTATGCAGAGGATGAAGAATGGAAAGGCCGTTGGTCCAGATGACATACATGTGGAAGCACGGAGGTGTTTAGGAGAAATGGCAGTGGAGTTTTTAACCAGATTGTTTAATGAAATCTTGGAAAGTGAGAGGATGCCTGAGGAATGGAGAAAGTGTTTTTGGTACCGTTTTTAAGAATAAGGGTGATGTGCAGAGCTGTAGTAACTACAGGGGGATAAAACTGATCAGCCACAGCATGAAGTCATGGGAAAGAGTAGGGGAAGCAAGGTTAAGAAGGGACATGATGATTAGTGATCAGCAGTATGGTTTCATGCCGTGAAAGAGCACTACAGATGCCATGTCTGCTCAGAGTGTTGATGGAGAGGTACAGAGAAGGTCAGGAGGAGTTGCATTGTGTCTTTGTGGACTTAGAGAAAGCATATGACAGTGTGCCTAGAGAGGAGCTGTGGTATTGTATGAGGAAGTCAGAGAAGTATGTAAGAGTGGTACAGGATATGTATGAGGGTAGTGTGACAGCGGTGAGGTCTGCGGTGGGAGTGACGGAGATGTTTTCAGGTGGAGGTGGGATGACATCAAGGATCAGCTCTGAACCCTTTTTTATTTACATTGGTGATGGACAGGTTGACAGACGAGATCAGACACGAGTCCCCGTGGACTATGATGTTTGCAGATGACATTGTGATCTGTAGTGAGAGTAGGGAACAAGTTGAGGAGACCCTGGAGAGGTGGAGATATATTCTAGAGAGGAGAGGAGAGGAGATGAATAAAGGTCAGCAGGACTACAACAGAATATATGTGTGTGAATGAGAGGGAGAATAGAGGAATGGTGAGGATGCAGGGAGTAGAGTTGGCAAAGGTGGATGAGTTTAAATACTTGGGATCAACAATTCAGAGTAATGGTGAGTGTGGAAGAGAGGTGAAGAAGAGAGTACAGGCAGGATGGGAGTGGGTGGAGAAGAGTGTCAGGAGTGATTTGTGACAGACGAGTACCAGTAAGAATGAAAGGGAAGGTCTACAAAAGGGTAGTGAGACCAGCTATGTTATATGGGTTGGAGCAGTGGCACTGAGAAAAAGGCAGGAGTTAGAGCTGGATGTGGCAGAGTTAAAGATGTTAAGATTTGCACTGGGTGTGACGAGGATGGACAGGATTAGGAATAAGTATATTAGAGGGTCAGCCCAGGTTGGAAGGTTTGGAGACAAAGCCAGAGAGGCAAGATTACGTTGGTTTGGACATGTGCTGAGGAGGGATGCTGAGTATATTGGGAAAAAGATGCTAAGGATGAAGCTGCCAGGTAACAGGAAAAGAGGAAGACCTAAGATAAGGTTTATGGATGTGGTGAGAGAGGACATGCAGGTGGTTGGTGTGACAGAGCAAGATGCAGCGGACAGGAAGAAATGGAAACAGATGATCCGCTGTAGCGACCCCTAACTGGAACAGCCGAAAGAAGAAGAAAAGAAGATTTGAACATGTGGGAGAAGCAGACAAATGTGGGAGAAGCAGACAAATGTGGGAGAAACAGACAAATGTAGGTTTTGCAAAACAGAATTGGAAACAGTCACACACCTTGTTGCTGGTTGTGAGACACTAATCACAGAAGGACTGTATACTGATAGGCATAATAATGTGGCAAGGCTGTTGCACTGGGGATTGTGCAAACATTATGGTAGTGAAGTAACTGAAAAACACTGGTAGCGTGAGCCGAAAGTATCAAAATGATGATGTCACATCACATGGGATCACCCATTACCAACAGTTCAAACAATAACATATCTACTACAAGAGGAGTGGTTTCTGGCCCAGACGTTGTAGTTCATTGGCCATTTGGGCAGTTTTTCTTTCAACTTTCTGGTTTAAAAGCCCGTGTTTGTGCTTTTCCCACCTTTCCTGTAACTAGTCTAGTCCAGATACAGATATGCTGTATCCAGGACTGTTTGTAAGATTCTGAGTGGTGCGAAAATCTCGTCTTCAATTTTTCCCTTAGATCTGCTAGTTCTCTCTTCTCCTGCACTTTTTCTAGCTTATTAGTTTAGCACTCTATCAGACTTCTTGTAGCAGACAAAAGTGCTACCAGCACTAAACATTCTACAAGGAAACTGCTCCAGTACTTAATGCCCCCCCAGGCATGACTAAAGGTCTGTTCTCTGTGCTTTCTCTTATTAATCTGGTGAACATGGGCATCCAGAGGCAGTGTAGCAACTTGCTCATGTACACTGACAAGCCTCTCCCCTTACCTCCCAACACTCAGACTTGCGAGAGATGCATTTCTGTAGCCAAAATGGAAACCATGCACTCTCCAGCCAAGACCGGAATAGCTGGTCAAGAGGAGAAGGTAAACACTTGCACCACACCACATAGAACACATAGCCCTCCAGAACACACACCAGCACTGTATTCACATAAAAACACAAACCACACACCCACCTTCGCTGAGGCTCTCAGTAAAAATCTACTCAAACAGCTGAGACCTCCAAGGCAGAAACCCACTCGACAGCCACAACACAACACTAATCAAGAGACCCACAACTCCCCTAAACAGTGTGCCACTCAACCAAAGCCCCTAAGGAAAAACAGCATGCCCAACGCACTAGTCATTGGTGACTCGATAGTGAGGCATACTGATGTCCCACTCACTAGGTTGAATAAGGAGAAAGTAACAGTCATCTGCCTGTCAGGTGCCAGGATCTGCCACATACCGCACGCAGGTCCCTCAACAACAGGTACAAATATGACTCTGACATTGTACATGTGGGTGTGCATGACCTAAGACGTACCTGCCTGGACATGAAAAGAGACATGGAGGAGCTGTCGGGTTATGTAGCTCAGGCGGGCATGACCCTAGCCCTGAGCAGCATCCTACCATCACCCAGAATGATACCACAGTACAAGCAAAAAATGATTGATTTCAACAACTGGCCAAGTTTCTGGTGTCATTCTAAGGGGATCCAGTATCTGTCAGCCTAGAATGACATGATTGACAGACCTCGCTGCTTTGCCAGAGATGGCCTACATCTGTCACCCCTGTGCTTCCGGATACTGACCAAGGCTCTTGCCACCCCTATAGTGCCTTTTTTAGGCGGTGTTCCAAAGACCAAATTACCACCATAACAACTAATGCAATCCGAGGGTCATGCTGCTCAACACAAATCTCAAAAAGCACTCACTTGAAGCACTCCTTCAAATGGAGAACATCAACATTTGTGCTGCAACAGAGACCTGGTTCAAGGCAGCAGAAAGCACCCCTGCCCTACCAGGGTATAACTCATTCCATATCTTTTGGTCCCAGAATTTGGACCGAAGCCCCAAAGGCAGTGATGTTTCCATATTCATAAAGGATCTGCACACCTCCAGACGAATAGCCCAACATAACACATCTGAGATACTTCAGATGCAGCTGACATTAGGTAAGACAGCGATTCAAGTCATAGCCTGCTATAGGTCCCCAACCATGTCCCAAGACTCGCACTCCACGTTTCTAAGCACCCTGGAGTATATTAAGGTCCAACCTAACACTGTCATACTGGGCGACTTCAACTACCCCTCCATTAACTGGGAAAACTACTCGTCTACCCCCCTCCATTAACTGGGAAAACTACTCGTCTACCAATACACTTGCCCAATGCTTTTTGGAATTCATTAATTCTAATGCCCTGGACCAGCTGGTTCTTACCCCCACTAGAGGTAATAACATCCTTGAACAGGTCATTACTAACATGGGCGACCATTGCCCTACACCAGTAGTCAACTCCTCCCTGATTAGATCCGACCGCAAACTAATCACCTTGGAAGTTCACATCCCTCCACCCCCCCCCCCCCCAAAGGTAACCACCATGAAAAACTTCTCCAAAGCTAACTTTGGGCTCCTAAAAACAGAGGTGGCTAACTTCACAGCACTCGTGCAAATGGAGAATAGTTGCATGACCGCCAAATCATACACCAATGCACTGTACGAACACGTACACAAATGCATGGATCTCGCCACACCCAATAGAACCAACATGCTCTCCTCCAAAAAAAGGAAGCCAATCTGGTGGTCCCCTGCCATAAATAAACTCTACAACAGAAGGAGGAAACTGATGTGGAATACGGTGAAGTCCCAATACTGGAAAAACTCCCTTATCAGCTTCAACAAAAGGTTGAGATCCCTCATCAAGTCCTCTAAAGATAGCTATGAAAACAGAATTGCAGCAGATAGTAAAGACATCCGCAAGGCCTTCTATAGTTATGTAGAGAGTCTCCACGGCAATACCCAGATTTGCTCTGAGCTACTGCATAATGGTACCACCTATACTGAGCCAACAGAAATTGCCAATATACTGACCAAACAGATTCAGTGCCAACTTTACCCCCTCTCTCCCCCTCCCAAAGGACCAATCACAATACCAGTAGATTGCCAGGCACCCAGTATTACTGCTGCACAGGTTAAAACAGCACTGTCCAAGGCTAAGAATACAGCTTCTATGGGACCTGACAATACCCCGACTGTGTTCTACATGAACTATAGAGTGAACTGGCACCTCACTTGTGTGCCCTGTTCAATCACAGCCTCACCTCAGGCTTTGTCCCTACCGAATGGTGCACTGCTACAGTCATCCCTCTCCACAAGGGAGGAGTGACTACAGACCCCGGGAACAATCACCCCATTAGCCTGACGAGTCTAATGTGCAAAGCTATGGAATGCATCATCAAGCCCTTTATTCTTCTGCACCCTCAGGCCTCAGTAACTACCCATGCTTCCCTGATGGGATAGGGGGCTTTTTGAGGGACATATAGTCCAAGGTATATGGACCTCCTCAAAGGCCAGTCCTCATATCGGTGTTCCTGGAGATGAGGGTGGGCCTACTTATGTTGCAGGTCTTTCAGGACTCCCTCCCCAGGTGTTTGACTTCAACCCAAACCAATCAATTGGTAGTCTAGTACAACAACAAACTTAAGGGGGGGGTACGCTCGTAACCATTATGCCATGAGGCTTAGCAGTGGGTGATGTCTTCCCAGCATTTCCTGGTTGAAACATGCATCCTGGGGAAAGCCGTTGTATTAGTAGACAGATTTGGCAGTTTCATTCTCCTGCCTCACGAGTAGTATCTTGATCTGTGGATGCCCAGATGTTAGTTACTGTGGCCATCTGTGCTGCAACCTATTTGCGAACCTGTTCAAATCCAAATGTAGCAGCTACTTTGCTCCAGTTCCCAAGAAACAAGTCTCCAAAGGACTGTCTGGTCCACACTTGGCCTTCTATGCTTTTATCCTCTCTCCTCCCCCTCATGCCAGTATTTCTTCAGAAAGCCATGTTGCGCAGGGTAAGAGTGATCCTCATTGCTCTTTTTTTTTTGTCCTCGACAGGTATGGTTCCCTTTTCTCTGGCTTCACCTGGTAACACCCTATTTGGGTGCTGGAACCTCTTCCCAACTTCATTTCTTATTTTTCCGGTCACCCGCATCCAGGCGTAGCCCCAAAATTAACTGCATAGTTTCTCCAGTTCCAGTAATGCCCAGAAAGTCCAGGTTTTCCTGCCTTGTGCTTTATAGTCTCACATCCTCTCAAAAACCTTCTAATATAAAGGTTTACATAAGTAAGTGGTAGAGATTTTCTTTTTATGCTTCCTCCTGTGACTTGCATCACTTTTCGACCCCCTTGCTTTCTGATTTGTTCTTTCTATCAAGCCTATTTCAACAAGGGGCTAGTTATTCTGCTGTCAGGGTTCAAATGGCTGCCATCTCCAATTTTCATGTTGAAGAGAACCACATTCCTGTTTGCTTCATTTAAGTTATTGAACGTTTTTTTAAAGGGGTATCTTTTCTCTTTTGTCCTTTAAGGGGCCCTGTTGCACCATGGGATATTACGTTCTTATTCCGGGCCCTGGCCAAACCCCTCTTCTCCATCATTACCTTTTAACCTGCTGTTGGGCTAGAGGTGACATTTCATTCTTGGAAAATACTTTCTAGGAAAATGATGCAGAAAATAGTTCAGCACTGGTACCACTCCACAGATATTTATTAAGTGCTTTTGTCTAAAATAAATGTCAGACTTCAGAATAAAATTACAAAGAAATCACTGACCTCAAATACAAACTTCTCTGTACTCATTGGTCAAACACTCGCATAGGGACACTCCCTTAATGTGCTCTTAAACAAAACTCGGTTATTTAAAACCAAGATTATATAAAACAGCGCAACAGCATAAAAAATATGTAAAATATGAAATGCAAAAAACAAGTAGTAAATTATTAAAAAATGCACAGATTTTAACTTTACAAAGGTCCCACGGACATTCTGTCATTAAGCCCAGGTGGTTCACATGCATTGGTTTTAATCTGCCACTTCAACTCTTGATACTCCAGGAAATCATCAGTGGATCCCCCTCGAGGGCCCAAGTCCACGTGGTCAATAGCACAAAACATAAACTTGTGAGTGGAATAGATTTTAATATGCCTATAAAGGGCGTTATTCTCATTTTTATGCCCTATATCATACATGTGCTGATAAATCCTTTGTCTGAAAGCCCTCTTGGTCTTCCCCACATAAAAACTGTCACAGGACTGGCACAGAACCCACATATACCACACCCTTGGAGTAGCAATAGTATTTTTAGATGGTTTAATAAAACCAAAATTCTTGATTTAATTTTCTCTTTATTAACTATAAATGGGCACTGTGGGCATCTCCCACATTTAAATAAATAAATAATAAATATCTGTGGAGTGGTACCTGTGCTGATCTGTTATTTTCTGCATCATTTTCCTGGTTTGCTCGATTTTGGAAAATACTATCTGGTAGCAGTCACCTCCTCTTGAAGGATTTCACAGCTCCTTGCCCTTTCTTCTAAACCACCTTATTTGATATTTGACTTTTGTCTTCAAACCAACCCTACATTTCTTCTTAAGGAGGCCTTGCATAGGCCTTGAATTTTATATTGAATTAGACTTGTAACTTGCCAGTTTTCTTTCTGAATGTTTCAAAGAGGAGTATACTCTGCATCTGTTAGATGCTTGTTGATTAAGATTCTTCCTGCATCATCCTAAAATCTTTAGGAAAACGGACCAACACTCTGTTTATCATCTTCGTTCCTGTCAAGTTGGAGAATGGTGTTTAAGATCATCTTTTGCATGTGGTTATCTGATTGTATCTGTCTTGTGTACAAAGCAAAATATTTAGCATTACCTTACAATCCTAAAGCTCATTCTGCTAGAGTGATTGCAGCTTCCACACCTTTCTTTTCAGAGTTCCTGTTGATGACATCTGTGCTTCTGCCACTTGGTCAGCTCTACATGTATGCATATCCCATTACATATTAGATTTTCAGTCCAGGTCTAGGGTTTCCTTTGGTTCCACCATCTTGCAAATTATCTGTCCATGAGACCTCCCAGGATTTTAGGTGGACTCTGTCCCATCAGTTAAGGACAGATTAAAGAGACAGCATTGGATATGAAAGTTGTATACTTAACCGCAATTCTAGATCGGTATTATCTTCTGTCCTCTTTCAACTTTCCCTGCCTCCATCCCCCTGCCAGAATGTCACTGTTCTTGGTTTCCTGATTGACTGCACTGGACCTTCCTAAAGCCTTGTATTACTCACTGACTGTAGTCTTTTTCCGTATGCTCACATCCATATGTTTGTTTTATTACCAGGAGAGTTTGCTGTGTTAGGCAGGCAAGTCTGAGGTGTTGAGTTGGCAGAGAAGAGTTTTGCGTAGGGAAATGAGCCTGAGCCTTGGATCCAAATGTCTAAAAGCTGCTGGCATCTGATCCATATGGATCCAATTCCCCATTAGTTGAGGAAGACAGAGGAAGACTTTGCAGATCTAGTGCTATGGCAAGTACATAACTTTTAATCTGATGTCTGCTCCATCTGGCTTCAAACTGTGAAAATTCATATCCGATACTGGCCGTTTATAAAGTCTTCAGTCTGCTTGGCTTTGCCTCCGCTCTCCTCCTTCAGCAGCCCAGGTGTAGTTTGCTGCCATTCTGGTGTACAGGTTGGTCTCTCCTCCTTCAGCAGCCCAGGTGTAGTTTGCTGCCATTCTGGTGTGCAGGTTGGTTTCTCCTCCTTCAGCAGCCCAGGTGTAGTTCGCTGCCATTCTGGTGTGCAGGTTGGTCTTGGCTTCACTTTGCACTCTGTTTTCAAAAGCTGGCGTAGTGAATTGGTGAGAGTTTTCTGTGCCCTTAAACTTGATTTGTACCTTTTTCTATTTTTTCTTTCTTAGTTAGGTGGGCTTTTTTGGGTCATCCATCTTTTCTTCCCACACTTTTGTCAGCCCAAGTGTTGTTTAGTGTGTTGCGCGAAATTGTAAGTATTTTTAGTAGCTTTGATCTGAAGTAGTTGTCTTCATTTGGTCTTCAACCTGTGGGTCTCGGAACTGACATTGGATCCAACTCAGCCATATACTCCAGCCTTGAAGCCGAAAACTGAGTTCCTCCTGTCCTACCCATAATGCTCCACTCTCCCTTCACCCCCCCCCCCAGATCTCATTTGCCAATCGTCTGAACAGCCATGGAGTTCCACCTCTGAGCTTCCGTCAGAGAATTTCAGTGATATTTTTGGGTGAGTGCATTATTTTTTTTTCTCTTTCAACTCCCTTCCTATCTTCCGTTAGTAAAACAAAAAAACAGGGGCAAAAAAAAGTAAAAGTAGGTTCTCTCTCTTTCTACTCTTAGAGTGTGTTTTCTATAGTAGTTGTGTCCTGCTGTGGCTAATTCCAAGCCAGCAGACTTCAAGAAATGCACAGAGTGGGGGGCATAAAATTCCATCTTCTGATGCCTACACTCTATGCATAATATGTTTAGGAGGGGCCCACTTAGATTCCTCCTGTTCTATATGGGCAGGCTTTAATCAACACACGCTTATTGACAAGAGGAATAAGTTAATCCTGAAGGGCTTTCTCCCTGCCTGCACTTCTCTAACTATGTCAGGGGCTCAACCCCCCCGAAAAAAAGCCAGTGACAAGGGTCTTGACAAACCCAGAGAAAAGGACAAGTTCAGGAAGTGGTCTCCCAATAGAGCATCAATTCCTGCAGGAGAACCATTTGCCAAATGTTATCTGACTACTTTTGCTTCATCCGCTTGGCTCCAATCTCTGTGTGTTTCACCGTAGCCGATAGGTGCTCTCCAAAGTCTCTTCTGTAGACATCACCCAGGCACCATCCAGGCTAAGGTCGATGGCTTCTTCTGCCAGGTCCTCCTGGAGCCTCTCAGAATTCGAGGTAGGCTGATGAAGAAATTTCTGAAGAGACATATTCAGTTGGAAGTTTTGCCAGCTCTGTCTCCCTCTGGAACCGTGACCACACAACCTACCTTTATGCCTATTTCTCCTTCTCTGATCTAACCATCCACTTCGGAGCCCTCTGGTCTGAGGATCCCAAGTTTCAAGACATTGGCTCTTATAGGTACCTGTACTTCACTGACAGTCACATTGAGTAGTTCAGACCCGGGTTCGTCGGGCCCTACCGACTCTTGAAACTGTAGATTTGGTGTCTGGTCTGAGGGTTTGGCTTCAGCTGCCAGGCAGTCAGAGCTGTCCATCCCCCTTGGCACCTCGGCTCTTGACAGTTCGGCTCTGACTCCACCTTCAGCGACGTGAGTTGCGGTGGTTTGTCTGGCTTTGAGGTCGGCGGCTCCAGCCCCGATGGAGTTGCCCTTGGAGTCTCGTTCACCCTCGGCCTTCAAAGTAGTGGAGAGGGTTCTCTCGATCCCCACATGAGCCTCACCTCTTCTCCCTCGGATCTGACCTCCGTCCCTCCTGAGTTGGCCATGCTGGATCCCCCTCTCATGTCTCCTTTAGGACAGCCAGTTCCAAGAAGTTTTTAGGTGGCGTCTCATCAGGAGCACACTGAGTCTTCCAACACCTGCCCGAGCATCCCCCTGAAGAGGTGCACCATAAGCACACGTGCAACAGGATGGACTTGGAGTCCCCACCAGAATCCCTGACAGAAGACACCGACTTGGATGAAAGGGAGGGGTTCCCCAGATCCCCACCTAAGGATGTCTCTTCTGGAGACATCATGGACATTCTTTGACAAAAAGGTGGGTGGTCTGCCTACAAACCCAATTCTGATGAGTCCATGTTCTTGGAAGTGTTTGGAACAGGTCCATCTCCATCCTAGGTTTCCCCACTATGGATCCCCTGATTGACTTAATATCCCACAGGGCTTGAAAGGAACAAGACACCATAGAGCCCATTCATAAGTGCCCTGATAAGATACTTAGTGCACCCCCCCCCCCTGACAGGTCCCACAGGACAAAGGGTGGCCCAGTCGATGTGATGGTGGTTGCAGCAGCCACAAAGAGCGAGCTGGCCCATGAGAGCTCTTAGGTCCATCTTCCTGTCAGGGAGTCCAGGGCGATGGACTGATTTGGCAAGCGGGTCTACTTTTCTTTGACCTTTTCTGTGCATGCACTGAATCATCTGGCACATGTGCTCAGACTTCAGAGAGACCATTTTTAAGGAACGCTCTGCTTCTACCCTGGGTTCCAGTACTGAAAAGGACAAGAAGATCTCCTCTACCAGATTGGCCACCCTGCGTTCTATCTCCAATACGTCTGTGAGGCTACTTTTGCATGTGGTAGAAGGCATCTCAAGGGCAGCCAGTTAAGCGCCATGCCTAGATGCGGCTGTGTGAATTCTTGAAAACCCTTCAAGGCACCCTTCATCAACTCGCCCTTTGACAGATCATCTCTTTTTGGTCCCATGGTTAGACACACACTCTCCCAGATAAAGATGGAAAGACTGTCTGCCATCGGAATATGCTTTTCTACCCCAAAACAATCTTACTCCAGGAATGAGCATGGTGAAGTTATGGTTTTGAAAGTCTCGGTGTTTTCCAGGACTGGCAGGGAGACTTTTCCTCCAGATGCAGAAGAAGAAATTATTCTAATAGCAAGTGCCACCCCAGTAGCGAGGGGGGGGGGCAGCAAGAAATCAGGGTTCTCGAGATACATTTTCGGACAGGCCCTTTCAGCAGTCCTGAAGGATTGCCCAACTGCTGTATTCTGGATGGAGTCGGGGGATGTCTTTCTTTACACGCAACAGCCTGGGAAGCCATCACTGCCAGTTATTTGTTGTTAAAAGTAATATCCAGAGGTTACACCATTCCGTTCTTCACATCTCCGAGACGAAACCTCCCCAATGTGCCACCCAGTCAAAGGGAGGCAGCAACTGTGGAAATCACAAAGCTGCTGGCACAGAGAGTCATCCAAACCATCCCCCAAGACCAATTTGGATTGGGCATCTATTCAGGATTCTTTTTGGTTTCAAAGAAAATGGGAGACTTCAGAACAGTTCTGGATCTCAATTTTCTTAAACAAGTCTGTTACCAAAACAAAATTATGGATGGTCACAATACAGTCGATTCTGCCCTTTCTGCAGAAGGATGACTGGATGGTGCTCAGTAGACCTTCAGGATGCATATTCTCACATCAATATGTACAGAAGGTTCCTCCACTTCCAGCTGGGAGCCAATCACTTCCGGTTCAGGATACTCCCCTTTGGACTCACCACAGCCCCCACGGTGTTTGCCAAAGTGATGGCAGTAGTTGCAGCTCACCTGAGACTGCTCGCATTCTGCTTGTTTCCTTATTTGGACAATTGGCATGTTCTTCATGTTTCACTGTTGCAGTCATTACATTTGGGTAATCTGCTGGCAGGTTGCCCTCAGTCGGCCTGATTAACAAAGTCTTGAGTCCTGCATCGGTTGCTGTTCCTTCTTCCATGACGTCAGGTCATCAGGGGTATAAAACATGCAGCTGACGCCATTACATCAGTATTTCTTGTCGTGCGGTGCCCGAAGCAGAAGCAGTTCGTAAGTGCCGGTCGGCCGACTCCTGAAATTTTCGTTTTCGAATTTCAGAACCGAAGTCTTCAACTTATAGCTAAGTACCCCTTTAGGGAAACTTTTTCTTGCTCTTCACCGATGTCAGTAAAAGTTAATAATTGCATTACTTGTGGAAAGCAAGCACCTCATAAAGATTTTCACTCATACTGTATTCCTTGCCTAGGCCCTGACCACGACGTACCTTGCTGTCGGTTTTGTGCTTTATTTAATCAGCGCACTATCCGTCATCGGTATATTTTTACCTCTAAATATTTTGGTTCTCGGTTTAATTATCAAGAGATGTCGTCGGTTAGCCATCTGTCTACCGGGATTCTGAAAAAATGCAAAGATAAAGACACAGAGACAAACCACCGAGGTCCAAAACTGCTGACGGCACTTCTCCTAAGCCAGTCGCCAGTTCACCGGTACTCGGTGAAGAGCTTTCGCAGCCCCTGATACCCACTACTTTTGATTTGCAGGCCTCTACTGAGACCCATTCGGAGTCCAGTATGCTGCAAGATACTTCACCTATGGAACCAGTGGATGTCTCTACCTTGGATGGGTCCGGAGCCACTGTGCAGGCACCAGCTTCTGAGGGTGTATTCAGGCCTATGGACTTGCATATTAAATCAACACCTCCTTCATTACTAAGGCCTAAATCTCGATCCATGTCTAAAATAATCGACGCCCAGGCCACATGCTCAGGCCCCTATGCCTAAAAAACAAGTGATAAAAATGGCTGAACCTCTAATTACTCTAATCAGGGGTAGTCAACCCCCCCCCCCCCCAAGAGACCTAGGGCTGAGCTTGATTATGAATCTTCTGATCAGAATTCTGCTTCTTCTGACTCTTCTAATGACCTGAATTTGTCCTTACCTACTTATGAGGATTCTGATGCAGAGGATTACGTTCCCTCTGCTTCCTCTCCTGAGGATTTTTCTTTTGGGGAAACTTCACATACTTTAAGGGAGCATTTCCACTGGGAAAGCCAGGAATTTTCTGATTCAAAAAAGAGGCTTAGGGATTTCCTCCTTCTTCCTCAGCATAGGCCTTTGGCTATACCTCCTGTTCTAGACATTGTTGATTGTGTTTTCGGAATCCAGTTTGGCTCCTGATCCTGCCTCCGGCTCCTAGTAAACCTGACAGATACTACAGGGTTCCTGAGTCCCACAAGTTCCTTTTCAAAAATCCTGTTGCAGATCCAGAAACTATTTCTCAGGGGCCCAAGGGCATTAAGGCTTCTACTGCTAGAAATCCTACCCCTTTTGATAGAGACTCCAGGGCGCTGGATAGATAGGGGAAAAAGGTGTATACTTCTGCAACCTTGGCAATCAGAGCTTTAAACTGCCAATTTCATATGTTAAAATATCAACAGCATATTATTGTACTCCTTAAACAGAAAATGATGTTGATTCCTGACTTTGTGGAAAATAAAGATTTACAGGATTTAATGCATTCTGCTGAACAAGTTGGAAAACATACTTTGCAATGTGGTTTTGATTCTTTAGAGGCCTCTTGCAGGGCTGCTGTTACTGGGGCTGTGCTTAGAAGGCATGCTTGGCTTAAGGAGCAATCTTTGCCTGATCATGTTAAATCTAAATTGTTGGATGCTCCTTTAAATCAGGACACCCTGTTTGGCAACAAGGCTGAAGAAGTTCTTAAAAAGATGTAAGATAAAGCTAAATCTATGCAAACTGTTAAAAGATTTTTTACAAGTGCAACCTCCAAGGTTTAGTAGGCACTGGCCAACTAAGAATTGGTCTTTTCCAGCCCCTTCCAGATCTTCTCAAGCCAAACTCAGACACAGCAAAAACCCCAGGTTTCAGTCCCAGGGGACTCTCAGAACTAAGCAGTGGGGGGCCTCTACTTCCAAATCAGGAAATAACAAGACTCCCCCCTATGGTAAACAGTCTCAATGGCTTCCTTTTAAAAATTTCCAAACACTTATCTTTTAATCTCCCCTTTGGGAGGAAAGATTGCTCTTCATGCAAAGAACTGGGAACTCATAACCCAGGACAAATGGGTTTTAAATATAGTGTCCCAGGGATACAGATTTCATTTCCACATGTTGCCAACACCAAAAGGGTAGTCAGACCTGCCCCCAAAACAGTGGGCAGAGGCTCAAAAACAAGTACTTTCCCTCTTAAACATGGGGCCTATTAAACTGGTACCAGAAGAGGAAAAGGGACAAGGTTTCTATTCCAGACTTTTTCTGGTACCCAGAAAAGACAAATCATGGCATCCAATCCTGGACCTGTCTACTCTAAAGACCTTTCTGGAGATTCCAAAATTCAAGCTACTGACTCTTCACCAGTTACTTCCTATGCTAGGCAACGATGCCTGGTTGGCAACTCTAGATTTAAAATAAGCTTAACTGCATATCCCAATGAGGGAATCTTGCAGAAGATACCTAACACTTCATAGCAGGCTACTTGCATTATCAGTTCTCTGCACTGCCCTTTGGCTTGTCTACTTGCACCCAGGGTATTCGCAAAAGTGCCTAGCTCCAGTAATTGCATTTTGCAGGCAAAGAAATATTCAAATATATCCATACCTGGACGATTGTCTAATTCAGGCAGAAAACCAGAGCATACGTTTAAATAATCTGGCATTTGTAAAAAGGGTTCTGACATGTCTGGGGTGCACCATGAACGAAAAGAAATCACCACTGGTATCCTGTCAACGGATTACATTCCTGGGTGCAAGCTTGAATACAACTGCCAAGATGGCTTTCCTCACGCCAGAGAAGGAAATTCATTTGATAACCTACTTCAAACAAGTGGCCACAAAAACCCTGCTATCTGCAAGACAAATACTGCAAGCTTTGAGGTTCATGGCCTCCTGCATTCTTCTAATTCCATATTAAAGACTGCATATGAGGAAACTACAGTGGTATCTAAAAAGTCTATGGAGTCAACATTGTCACAGCCTGGAAACAATGATTCCTATTATACCTTGCTTACACCTGGAGTTCCTATGGTGGGCAGAGGCCTGCCACCAAAACAAATGACTACCATTTACACTACCCCTGCTGCCCAAACCCTAACTACAGATGCATCAGACTATGCACGGGGGGCTCACCTGGCAGGGAAGTGTATTCAGGGCAAATGGAACCCAAATCAAATGCACCTACATATCAATCAAAAAGAGATGTTAGCTGTACAGAATGCTGTGACAGACTTCAAGGACTACATTCTTCCAGGACAACTAATGGTAAAGACTGACAACGCCACGGTTATGTGGTACATAAACAAGCAGGGGGGTACACATTCTTACCCCCTCTGCAGACTAGACATGGCATTGTGGAACACAGCCTTGAGCTACCAAGTGCACTTACAAGCTCAATTCCTGCCAGGAAAATTGAATACACTGGCAGACGGACTAAGCAGAAACCTCATGGACCCACATGAATGGAAACTGGAACCACGTTTTTTCAACATGTTGACAAGCGAATGGGGGAGCCCAGACATAGATCTGTTTGCCTCCCCCCAGAACTACCAGTTGGGCAAGTTTTGCACAAGGACTCCCCACAAACAAGCCTGGAAAAGTGGATGCTGTGTCCTTCAGCTGGAAAAACCTATCAGTCTATGCCTTTCCCCCTCTGCGTCTGCTGTCCAAAGTTCTACTAAAAGTCAAACAGGACAAACCAAGGATGATTTTGATTGCGCCAGACTGGGCGCGCCAACACTGGTGTACCCCCTCTTGCGCAGTGCGTCACAAATATCTCCATGGCACCTGCCTCAGACCACTTCCCTACTGTCTCAGCAGGAGAACCAAATTCTGCACCCTTAGCTTCCAACATTGAACTTTGCAGCCTGGCTAATCTCTTAAATTCACCCTTATCCCTCCGCAAACCTGTGATGGATGTCATCTTGGAGGTGAGGAGACCTAGTACTAGAAAATCGTATGCTGACAAATGGAAAAGATTCTGTGCTTGGAACCAGTCTTTAGGGATGAGCACAGTAGCGCCCGATTTACCACAGATTTTGCAATACTTAACTGAGATGCTTCACAAGGGCCTGACTTTTTCCACCATTAAAATCCACGCCTCAGCTATTTCAGCTCACTATAACACCGAACCAACCCTCTTCTCTCATCCTCTGCTCAAGCAGCATCTCAGAGGGGCAAAAAACTTGAGACCACCCAGGAGAGCTCCTACCCCTGCCTGGGACCTTAACTTTGTTTTGGAGAAACTCACTCTACCTCCTTTTGAGCCAACTGCTTCTCTAGACTTAAAATTTATTTCTTGGAAAACAGCCTTCCTTTTAGCAATCACTTCAGCTAGAAGGATATCTGAATTGCAGGCCCTTGTGGCAGTGGAGCCTTTCATCATCTTTCATGCGGACAGGGTATCTCTGAGGACCAATCCATCCTTAATGCCCAAGGTGGTTTCCAGTGTGGCTATTAATCAGTCCATTCATTTACCAACCTTCTTTCCCAATCCACAGAACAAAGGGGAATGGATTCTGCATTCTTTGGATGTGCACAGACAACTTAGATTCTACTTGGACAGGACAATCTCGAAGAAAATCTGAACAATTGCTGGTAGCATTTGCTGCAGGGGCAGAGGGGAAGGCTATTTCAAAACAAACCATTTCTAAATGGATAAGCCATTGCATTCATTTCTGCTATAAGCACCATGGAAAACATATCCCCCAGGGGATCAGATCTCACTCCATCAGGGCTGCATCTACTTCTGCAGCCTTTCTCAGAGGTGTTCCTACCAGGGATATCCTAGAAGCTGCTACCTGGAGTTCTGTGTATACTTTCATTTACCAATTTTCTCTAAATCCAGAGCTGGTTTTGCCACTGCTGTCTTGCAGGGTCTTATAGCTGCCCCTAATGCTGTATAAAGTCCTCCTTCCAACCATAGCTTTGGGAATCTATCCAAATGTAATGACTGCAACAGTGAAACATTTAAGAACATAGTATGGTTGTGTACACTTACCATAAATGTAGATGTTAGAGTGTATTCACTGTTGCAGTCCTAGTTACCCTTCCTCTTGCCCGCTAGTTTTTTCTGGCTATACCTCTACTTTCCTTTACTAGGCTTAAAAGCTTTTTTGGTGTATTTGCTTTTGGTTGGAGGTATACTTTTGTGTTTTTGCGTTTTGTTTGCTCCCCATTAGGGGGTCACCTGACATCTGGGGCAAGAAAAACTGATGTAATGACGTCAGCTGCATGTTTTATACCCCTGACAACCTGACGTCATGGAAGAAGGGACAGCAACCGACGCAGGACCCAAGACTTTGGTAATCAGGCCGACTGAGGGCAACCTGTCAGCAGATTACCCAAATGTAATGACTGCAACAGTGAATACACTTGAACATGTACATCTATGGTAAATGTAAACAACTGTACTTTTTCATTCCCCCGTCCCTATTCCTCAGGTTCTGGGAAGACTTGGCAGAGGTTCATTCAGGTTTCTCCCACTTATGTATCACTCAAGCCCCTGATGTACTCTTCTGTATAATGTGGCTGATGCTTGATTGTGCTTAGGGGGTGTTTTTTTTTTTCTTAGCAGCAAACTTGATCTAAGGGGTGGAGGGAGAGTGGGGCATTATGTGTAGGATAGGAGGATCTCAGTTTTTGGCTCCAATGCTAGAGTATATGGCCGAGTCTGATCTTATGTCGAATCCAAGACCCACAGGTTGAAGACAAATGAAGCAACAACTCAGATGGAATATTATGGTAAGAACATAACCTTTCTTTTTCTTCTTCTTTTTTTTTTTTTTTTTTTTTTTTTTTTTAATGAAGTGTGGATAAAGGTTTTTAAAAGTGCATTTTCTCTGGGCACAAGTTGCCTTCCCAGCATGCACACTTACTGTGTTTATTGCTTGGGAGCAGAGCATCTGGATTCTGGATGCTCCAGCTGCAAAAGTTTTGGTACTAGGGCCAAGTGGTTTTAAAAGGGCTTCTCCCTCTGGTTCTGCTACTATTGTAGCCTTGGTTTCTGGCTTCTTCCTTGACTCCAAATATGAGGTCTGAGAAGTTCCAGCAGTGAGGCTCCATACATTCTAAAGGGGATCGGAAGAGGTGGTCTTCATCTTCTGCTTGTGGCTCTGCTCCCACAGGCTCGCCAGTCCTGAAGGTCCCATATGTTTTGGGTCCTTCTGCTCCCCTGGTACCGATATCGGCCACGACATCTCGGATCCTGATCTCCTGCAGTGTTGAAAACTACTAAAACTTCTTCTCCAACTCTGAGCAGCCCAAGCCCCTTCTTGATCAAAAGGGCCCCTTCAAGTAGGGCAGCTTCCCCCTTTTCACCGAGCACCCCTCCAGAGCAGTCACCAGAGTCTTCCTCATCTCCACCCTGGTTCAGGTCCTCTCCGACTTGAATCTCACATGGGAAGTCGTCATCCAACAGACCTTCTAAGCCATCTACGGTGGCTTCTTTCATCTGGTCTTCATGGTCAGTGGGTGGCATTAAAATCTCTGATCTGGAGCAGCTGATGAGTTGCATTTTGCAGGCAGGTGCATTTAGGTCTTATCCCTTCAGGTCCGGGTCCTGCACTAGGACATTCATCTCTATCCTTCTGGTTTCAACCCTTGGTTCCTTCGGATCCGAGCTCTTCTGGGCCAGCTGAATTTCCACCCTCCGGGTCAGATCTGACAGCTTGGCCATCTTTGGCTCTGTCCTTTTCCTTGGTAGCCTTGGTCCTGACTTTTTTGGGGCCTTCATAACCTCAGAGCCATGATTTTGAAACTGAAGTTTCTGGGTCAGGGTCAATAGTTCCTGCTTCAGGATCATTGCTGCCATTCAGGGATTCTGCTTTGGACAGCTCACACTGATCTCAACACTGGGGCTAGGCACGACTCCCTCAGGTTTGGGTCTGTCTCTGATGCTCTCAGGTTCTGGGACCCTCAGACCTGAGAAGCTAGCCACCATCTCAGCCTTCAAAGATGTAGAGAGGATGTTAGAAAGCAGGCTAAGGTTATTGCTGCCTCTCAGGAGAGGCCACATTGGAGTAATGGGCCAGCTATTTGTAACTGTAGTGGCAGCAGCCACAAAGAAGGAGGTTTCTGAAGAGAGCATCTTGACCCCCCTCCCCCAAATAGGGAGTCTTGAGTGCTGGATAATTTAGGGAAGCGTTCCTGTGCCTCAGCCACTTTTGCACTGAGAACCCTTAATTACCTGTCACACTAAACAAGACATAATTTCTGAAGTGTTAAGTACCCTCAAGATGTGACAGTCTCCGGAAATGCAGAAGACATTGGAGACTTAGTTGTCTGCTATGGTTTCCACTGCCAGTGTTTTGATGAGGCTTACCTTGAATGTGGCTCATGGGGCATTGTGAGCAGCATATTCTGGTATTGCCATGCAGCACCACACGTGGGTGCATTTGGTGTCCATCATTAATGCCTGTTTCGATATATTCTCCTTGTTTAGACCAAAAGTTAGACACTCTGAGGAAACAAGAGGGGAAGACACTGTCCACCATTAGAGTGCACTTTGCTACGCCCAGTGGACCTTTTCAGGGAATATGAAGGGGGGGCTAAGCAGCTCTTCACAAAATCACAGCACTCTTCCCAGGATACACCTTCATAGGGCTCCTCCCTAGGAAGGAGCAGGGGGATCATAATGGATGTTTCCTGCAGGGCAGGAGCAGTCTGCAGAATCAGGGCTTTCACAGGGCTTTTTCTGGCTGGCCCTTTCACCAGTCCAGAAGAGTTACCTGGCTCGTCTGGCTCTCCACTCAAAAGCTTGGGAGGCTATCACCTCAGATCCTGTGGTACTGTCAGTCGTATCCAAAGATTATTACATTCCTTTTTCAGAAATTACATATTGTGAACCAAAATGTTTCCCAGTTGTTCCACCCCATCAGAGACTTTATGCAGCTGTAGAGATTCGCAAGCTGCTTATAAATCGAGTAATTCGGGGGGTCCCACCACACCAAAAAGAATCCAGGCTCAGTACCAGGTTTTTTTTAGTTCCAAAGAAAACAAAGGACCTCAGACCAGTATTGGATTTAAGCAAGTTAAATCTGTTCATCAAAAAGACCAAGTTTCAAATGGTCACAGTGCAGTTCATCTTACCTTTTCTGAGGAAGGGACAGTTGGATGTGCTCAATAGATCTCAAGGGCGCCTACCATCACATCAGAATAGACGGGCATTCCATGAGGTTTCTATGCTTCCAACTGGGATCCAGTCATTACTGGTTCAGGGCCTTGATTTTGGTCTCACCACAGCCTGTTCCAGATGTTTACCAAGTGCATGGCAGTGGTCACAGTCTGTATCCGGCTGCAGAGATTTCAGGTCTTTCCATATCTGGACGATTGACTTCTCACCACTCCCACAAGGGCATCATTGATCACAGCCAGGGATTTACTGTGTGTGACAACTTAGGCATCATAGTCAGTTATCCAAAATTAAGTCTTCAGCTTGTATAAATCTTAGAATTCATAGTGTGTCATTTAGACATGATTAGACAAAGTTATTAGTTTTTTGTCTTAGGGCACAAACCCTGTCAGTGCTTATAACTCCGAAGCCACTGGCACACACAGTTATGTAGCTTCTGGGTCATGTAGTAGCATAAGTAGGGTTGGTTCCTTTAGCCACGTATCACACGAGGGGTTTACCGTGAACTTTAGCTCTTCACTGGCCCTTCCTTTCTCATCCAGTGGATTTCCCATATGGTTAACAAAAGTGTCATGAGAGGATTTTTTGGTGGTTGCAGTCGCATGGTAACTGGTGGAAGACCATTCATAATTCCTTGTCCCTTGGCCACAGTCACTACAGATGTCTCCTCTTTGGGGTTGGGGGGCATTTCGAAGAGAAGAGCTATTACACCATTGCTCTCTGTCTGGACACCATCACCCAGGGACACTCTGGCGCTTGCTTGGCATCAGGGCTTCTTTAAGCTTCTCCCCAGTTCCTTTGTAGGTAGTTTGTACAGAAGGCAGCCTGCTGCAGAGTTAGAGTAATCCGCCATGCTCCCTTTTAGTCTCGTCAGGCAGAGCTATGGTAGTCCTCAGTGCTCCCTTTTAGTCTCGTCAGGCAGAGCTATGGTAGTCCTCCATGCTCCCTTTTAGACTCGTCAGGCAGAGCTATGGTAGTTCGCCATGCTCCCTTTTAGTCTCGTCAGGCAGAGCTATGGTAGTCCTCCATGCTCCCTTTTAGTCTCGTCAGGCAGAGCTATGGTAGTCCTCAGTGCTCCCTTTTAGTCTCGTCAGGCAGAGCTATGGTAGTCCTCCATGCTCCCTTTTAGTCTCGTCAGGCAGAGCTATGGTAGTCCTCAGTGCTCCCTTTTAGTCTCGTCAGGCAGAGCTATGGTAGTCCTCAGTGCTCCCTTTTAGTCTCGTCAGGCAGAGCTATGGTAGTCCTCCATGCTCCCTTTTAGTCTCGTCAGGCAGAGCTATGGTAGTCCTCAGTGCTCCCTTTTAGTCTCGTCAGGCAGAGCTACGGTAGTCCGCCATGCTCCCATTTAGTCTCGTCAGGCAGAGCTATGGTAGTCCGCCATGCTCCCTTTTAGTCTCGTCAGGCAGAGCTATGGTAGTCCTCCATGCTCCCTTTTAGTCTCGTCAGGCAGAGCTATGGTAGTCCTCCGTGCTCCCTTTTAGTCTCGTCAGGCAGAGCTATGGTAGTTCTCCATGCTCCCTTTTAGTCTCGTCAGGCAGAGCTATGGTAGTCCTCAGTGCTCCCTTTTAGTCTCGTCAGGCAGAGCTACGGTAGTCTGCCATGCTCCCGTTTAGTCTCGTCAGGCAGAGCTATGGTAGTCCGCCATGCTCCCTTTTAGTCTCGTCAGGCAGAGCTATGGTAGTCCTCCATGCTCCCTTTTAGTCTCGTCAGGCAGAGCTATGGTAGTCCTTCGTGCTCCCTCCTGGTCCCATCAGGCAGAGCTATGGTAGTCCTCAGTGCTCCCTTTTAGTCTCGTCAGGCAGAGCTATGGTAGTCCTCAGTGCTCCCTTTTAGTCTCGTCAGGCAGAGCTATGGTAGTCCTCAGTGCTCCCTTTTAGTCTCGTCAGGCAGAGCTATGGTAGTCCTCCATGCTCCCTTTTAGTCTCGTCTGGCAGAGCTATGGTAGTCCTCCATGCTCCCTTCTGGTCCCATCAGGCAGAGCTATGGTAGTCCTCAGTGCTCCCTTTTAGTCTCGTCAGGCAGAGCTATGGTAGTCCTCCATGCTCCCTTTTAGTCTCGTCAGGCAGAGCTATGGTAGTCCTCAGTGCTCCCTTTTAGTCTCGTCAGGCAGAGCTACGGTAGTCCGCCATGCTCCCGTTTAGTCTCGTCAGGCAGAGCTATGGTAGTCCGCCATGCTCCGTTTTAGTCTCGTCAGGCAGAGCTATGGTAGTCCTCCATGCTCCCTTTTAGTCTCGTCAGGCAGAGCTATAGTAGTCCTCCGTGCTCCCTTCTGGTCCCATCAGGCAGAGTTATGGTAGTCCTCAGTGCTCCCTTTTAGTCTCGTCAGGCAGAGCTATGGTAGTCCTCCATGCTCCCTTCTGGTCCCATCAGGCAGAGCTATGGTAGTCCTCAGTGCTCCCTTTTAGTCTCGTCAGGCAGAGCTATGGTAGTCCTCCATGCTCCCTTTTAGTCTCGTCAGGCAGAGCTATGGTAGTCCTCCATGCTCCCTTTTAGTCTCGTCAGGCAGAGCTATGGTAGTCCTCAGTGCTCCCTTTTAGTCTCGTCAGGCAGAGCTATGGTAGTCCTCCATGCTCCCTTCTGGTCCCATCAGGCAGAGCTGTGGTAGTCCTCAGTGCTCCCTTTTAGTCTCGTCAGGCAGAGCTATGGTAGCCCTCCGTGCTCCCTTTTAGTCTCGTCAGGCAGAGCTATGGTAGTCCTCAGTGCTCCCTTTGTCTCGTCAGGCAGAGCTATGGTAGTCCTCCATGCTCCCTTTTAGTCTCGTCAGGCAGAGCTATGGTAGTCCTCCATGCTCCCTTTTAGTCTCGTCAGGCAGAGCTATGGTAGTCCGCCATGCTCCCTTTTAGTCTCGTCAGGCAGGGCTATGGTAGTCCTCCATGCTCCCTTTTAGTCTCGTCAGGCAGAGCTATGGTAGTCCTCCATGCTCCCTTTTAGTCTCGTCAGGCAGAGCTATGGTAGTCCTCCATGCTCCCTTTTAGTCTCGTCAGGCAGAGCTATGGTAGTCCTCAGTGCTCCCTTTTAGTCTCGTCAGGCAGAGCTATGGTAGTCCTCCATGCTCCCTTTTAGTCTCGTCAGGCAGAGCTATGGTAGTCCGCCATGCTCCCTTTTAGTCTCGTCAGGCAGAGCTATGGTAGTCCTCAGTGCTCCCTTTTAGTCTCGTTAGGCAGAGCTATGGTAGTCCTCAGTGCTCCCTTTTAGTCTCGTCAGGCATTGCTATGGTAGTCCTCAGTGCTCCCTTTTAGTCTCGTTAGGCAGAGCTATGGTAGTCCGCCATGCTCCCTTTTAGTCTCGTTAGGCAGAGCTATGGTAGTCCTCAGTGCTCCCTTTTAGTCTCGTCAGGCAGAGCTATGGTAGTCCTCCGTGCTCCCTTTTAGTCTCGTCAGGCAGAGCTATGGTAGTCCTCCATGCTCCCTTTTAGTCTCGTCAGGCAGAGCTATGGTAGTCCTCAGTGCTCCCTTTTAGTCTCGTCAGGCAGAGCTATGGTAGTCCTCCATGCTCCCTTTTAGTCTCGTCAGGCAGAGCTATGGTAGTCCTCAGTGCTCCCTTTTAGTCTCGTCAGGCAGAGCTATGGTAGTCCTCCATGCTCCCTTTTAGTCTCGTCAGGCAGAGCTATGGTAGTCCGCCATGCTCCCTTCTGGTCCCATCAGGCAGAGCTATGGTAGTCCTCAGTGCTCCCTTTTAGTCTCATCAGGCAGGGCTATGGTAGTCCTCCGTGCTCCCTTTTAGTCTCGTCAGGCAGAGCTACGGTAGTCCTCAGTGCTCCCTTTTAGTCTCGTCAGGCAGAGCTATGGTAGTCCTCCATGCTCCCTTTTAGTCTCGTCAGGCAGAGCTATGGTAGTCCTCTGTGTGATCCCTTTTAGTCTCGTCAGGCAGAGCTATGGTAGTCCTCAGTGCTCCTTTTTAGTCTCGTCAGGCAGAGCTATGGTAGTCCTCAGTGCTCCCTTTTAGTCTCGTCAGGCAGAGCTATGGTAGTCCTCAGTGCTCCATTTTAGTCTCATCAGGCAGAGCTATGGTAGTCCTCCATGCTCCCTTTTAGTCTCGTCAGGCTGAGCTATGGTAGTCCTCAGTGCTCCCTTTTATTCTCGTCAGGCAGAGCTTTTGTAGTCCTCAGTGCTCCCTTTTAGTCTAGTCAGGCAGAGCTATGGTAGTCCTCAGGGCTCCCTTTTAGTCTCATCAGGCAGAGCTACGGTAGTCCTCAGTGCTCCCTTTTAGTCCCGTCAGGCAGAGCTATGGTAGTCCGCCATGCTCCCTTTTAGTCTCGTCAGGCAGAGCTATGGTAGTCCTCCGTGCTCCCTTCTGGTCCCATCAGGCAGAGCTATGGTAGTCCTCAGTGCTCCCTTTTAGTCTCGTCAGGCAGAGCTGTGGTAGTCCTCAGTGCTCCCTTTTAGTCTCGTCAGGCAGAGCTATGGTAGTCCTCAGTGCTCCATTTTAGTCTCGTCAGGCAGGGCTATGGTAGTCCTCAGTGTTCCCTTTTAGTCTCGTCAGGCAGAGCTATGGTAGTCCTCCATGCTCCCTTTTAGTCTCGTCAGGCAGAGCTATGGTAGTCCTCCATGCTCCCTTTTAGTCTTGTTAGGCAGAGCTATGGTAGTCCTCCATGCTCCCTTTTAGTCTCGTCAGGCAGGGCTATGGTAGTCCTCAGTGCTCCCTTTTAGTCTCGTCAGGCAGGGCTGTGGTAGTCCTCAGTGCTCCCTTTTAGTCTCGTCAGGCAGAGCTATGGTAGTCCTCCATGCTCCCTTTTAGTCCCGTCAGGCAGAGCTATGGTAGTCCTCCATGCTCCCTTTTAGTCTCGTCAGGCAGAGCTATGGTAGTTCTCCATGCTCCCTTTTAGTCTCGTCAGGCAGAGCTATGGTAGTCCTCCATGCTCCCTTTTAGTCTCGTCAGGCAGAGCTATGGTAGTCCTCAGTGCTCCCTTTTGGCTCGTCAGGCAGAGCTATGGTAGTCCTCAGTGCTCCCTTTTAGTCTCGTCAGGCAGAGCTATGGTAGTCCTCCATGCTCCCTTTTAGTCTCGTCAGGCAGAGCTATGGTAGTCCTCCATGCTCCCTTTTAGTCTCGTCAGGCAGAGCTATGGTAGTTCTCCATGCTCCCTTTTAGTCTCGTCAGGCAGAGCTATGGTAGTCCTCCATGCTCCCTTTTAGTCTCGTCAGGCAGAGCTATGGTAGTCCTCAGTGTGATCCCTTTTAGTCTCGTCAGGCAGAGCTATGGTAGTCCTCAGTGCTCCTTTTTAGTCTCGTCAGGCAGAGCTATGGTAGTCCTCAGTGCTCCCTTTTAGTCTCGTCAGGCAGAGCTATGGTAGTCCTCAGTGCTCCATTTTAGTCTCATCAGGCAGAGCTATGGTAGTCCTCCATGCTCCCTTTTAGTCTCGTCAGGCAGAGCTATGGTAGTCATCCATGCTCCCTTCTGGTCCCATCAGGCAGAGCTATGGTAGCCCTCAGTGCTCCCTTTTATTCTCGTCAGGCAGAGCTATGGTTGTCCTCAGTGCTCCCTTTTAGTCTCGTCAGGCAGAGCTATGGTAGTCCTCAGTGCTCCCTTTTAGTCTCGTCAGGCAGAGCTATGGTAGTCCTCCATGCTCCCTTTTAGTCTCGTCAGGCAGGGCTATGGTAGTCCTCCGTGCTCCCTTCTGGTCCCATCAGGCAGAGCTTTGATAGTCCTCAGTGCTCCCTTTTAGTCTCGTCATGCAGAGCTATGGTAGTCCTCAGTGCTCCCTTTTAGTCTCGTCAGGCAGAACTATGGTAGTCCTCAGTGCTCCCTTTTAGTCTCGTCAGGCAGAGCTACAGTAGTCCTCAGTGCTCCCTTTTAGTCTCGTCAGGCAGAGCTACGGTAGTCCTCAGTGCTCCCTTTTAGTCTCGTCAGGCAGAGCTATGGTAGTCCTCCATGCTCCCTTTTAGTCTCGTCAGGCAGGGCTATGGTAGTCCTCAGTGCTCCCTTTTAGTCTCATCAGTCAAAGCTATGGTAGTCCTCAGTGCTCCCTTTTAGTCTCGTCAGGCAGAGCTATGGTAGTCCTCAGTGCTCCCTTTTAGTCTCGTCAGGCAGAGCTATGGTAGTCCTCCATGCTCCCTTTTAGTCTCGTCAGGCAGAGCTACGGTAGTCCTCAGTGCTCCCTTTTAGTCTCGTCAGGCAGGGCTATGGTAGTCCTCCGTGCTCCCTTCTGGTCCCATCAGGCAGAGCTATGGTAGTCCTCAGTGCTCCCTTTTGGTCTCATCAGGCAGAGCTACAGAAGTCCTCAGTGCTCCCTTTTGGTGTCGTCAGGCAGAGCTACAGAAGTCCTCAGTGCTCCCTTTTGGTGTCATCAGGCAGAAGTACAGTAGTCCTAAGATGTTCTTCATGTTTCACTGTTGCAGTCATCACACTTGGGTTACCTGCCAGGGGTAGCCCTTAGGTAGCCCGAATACCAGAGGCTTAGAATTTCTGCGTTGGTTGCTGTCCCTCCAGGACTGACGTCAGGTAGTCAGTGGTATAAAAACAGGCAGCTGTCGCCATTACATCAGTCTTTCTTGCCGAGGAGCCCAAAGCAGACGCAGTTCACATGAGTGCCGGTCAGCCACTACCTGAGGTTTCGTTTCCGAAATTGAAGTTGAAGTCTTCTAAAGCTAAGTACCCCCTTGGGGATCCTTTTTTCTTGCTCTAACCAATGTCAGAAAAAGTTAACAATTGTCTCGCCTGTGGAAAGCGAATACCACACCGAGATTTCCATTCTTACTGCATCACCTGTTTAGGCCCAGACCACAACGTCCCTCACTGCAGATTTTTTTGCTTTGTTCAACACCCAAACTTTTCATTGTCTGGCCCTTATTGCAGCTAAATTCTTTTTCGATCTCTGTCTCCATATTCCAAAATGGCTTCTGTAAGCCATCCAACTACCGATCTTCCGAAAAAACATAAGGATAAAGACAGAGACAGACCACACGGGTCTAAAACTGCAGACTACACTTAAATTAAGCTAGTCGCCAGTTCGTCTGTACTCAGTGAGGTGCTTTTGCAGCCCCTGATGCCTGCATTGATGGATTCGCAGGCCACTACCAAGACCCGTTCGGAGTCTGGTATGTCACGAGACTCTTCTTTGAGTATAGAACCTGCGGATGTCTCCACCTTGGATGGGTTCAGAGCCGCTGTGCAGGCACTGGCTTCTCTGGACGTTCTTCGCGCTACAAATATTCGGCACAAACTGGCTTCTTTCGCGTCTTCAGTATTTTCTAAAATTACTGAGTTTCTAAGGCCCATAGTACGAGCTATGCCTAAAAAAATGACGACCCAAACTTGCGCACCTGCTTCCTTGCCACAATCACAAATGCTTAAAATGGCGGAAGCCCTTATCATGCTGATTAGGGGAAGCCAGCCTTCCCCTGCTAAAAGAACACGAGATTTGTCCCCAGCAGCTCTATCTGACCAAGTGTCCGACGACTCTGAGGTTTCTGATTATGAAGACATGCCCTTTTCTGCTTATGAGGATTCAGATGCAGAGGAATCCATTCTTATGCCTCTCCTCCATATCATTTTTTTTTGGTGAAACCCTACATACATACTATCCCTCCGGTTCTGGATGTTGTGGATGATGTCTTTATGGAATCCAGTCTAACTCCTGATACTTTACCTCCTGCTCCCAGGAAACCTGATGGGTATTAGAGACCCCGACTCTCACAAATTTCTTTTCAAGAATCCTACTGCTGACCCCGAGGTCATCTCCCAAGGGCCTAAAGGAATAAAAGCAACAGCAGCTAAGAATCCCACCCCCTTGGACAGGGATTCTCGAGCCATAGACAGATGGGGTAAAAATAGTATATACCTCTGCAACTCTTGCCATTAGAGCATTAAATTGTCAGTTCCACATGCTGAAATACCAGCAACATACCATGGAACTCGTTAAACAAAAATGATCTACCTTCCCTCACTGTGCAGAAAATAAAGATTTACAGGAACTTATGCATTTTGCAAGCCAAATCAGTAAGCATACCCTGCAATGTGGGTTTTACGCCCTAGGAGCATCCTGCAGGGCAGCAGTCACAGGTTTTGTACTTAGAAGGCATGCTTGGCTTAAGGAACACCCCTTGCCAGGTAAGGTCAAATCAAAATTATTGGACGCACCACTGAACAAAGACCATCTGTTTGTCATCAAAGCAGAAGAGGTTTTAAAAAAGATGGAAGAAAAAGCTAAGTCTGTGCAGACAGACTTTTTGCAAGTTCAGCCGCCAAGATTCAGGAGGCATTGTCCCTCAAAACATTGGTCCTTTCCAGCCCCCTCAAGGACACCTCAGACTAGACCAAAGGGAAACAGACCCCCCAGACAGCAGTCTCCGGGTATGCAGAGATCCGAGCAATGGAGTTCCTCCACTTGTAAACCAGGGAGTGCTAAGCCACCCCCTTATGGAAAGAATTCACAATGACTTCTCAACCCCTTCTCTCACCTCTGCCCATTTGCTTGGGCACCTAGGAGGATAAATTTCCTCCCATGCAAAAAACTGGGCCTCCATCACCAACGATCGATGAGTCCTCAACATAGTGTCTCAGGGGTACAAATTTTATTTCCACACGCTGCCAACCCAAAAGGAATTTCCAGAACTTTCTCCAAACCACTGCGCACAAAACCAAATTCATTCCGTGCTCTCCACAAGGGCAATTCAGCCTGTTCCTGCAGATCAGATTGGCCAAGGTTTCTATTCCAGACTTTTTCTGGTACCCAGAAAAGAGGGCACCTGGCGCCCAATCTTAGATCTATCTATTCTAAACACCTTCCTGGTGGTACCACAATTCAAAATGCTCACAATGCGGCAGCTTCTCCCTATCCCTATGCCTCTTGCAACTGTATCTTTCAGCATTTCCGTAAAATGTATCTTTCTTCTCAAGCATAAAATGAAACTGTGTGTTTTTTTTTCTGTGCTACAAATACAATCTCTGTAAAAAATTTTATTTTTCTTGTTTGTAAATTGTTTAAGTGTCCAATGTGTTTGTAATATAGAGCTTTAAGTGTGCATTGTGTTTGTAAATCGGAGCTTTTCTCCCTGGGCCTCCACTGAAAACGTGCTTTCGGGCCCAGTGGACATCCCCGGTTATCAAACTGGAAATAAATAAATAAATATGCTGTCCAAAGATGCCTGTTTAGCCACTCTAGACCTCAGAGGCCTATCCGCATATCCCAATCAGAGATTCTTGCAGAAAATATCTACATTTCAGGGCAGGATCTATAAATTATCAGATATCTGCACTTCCCTTTGGCTTATCCACTGCTCCCAGAGTTTTCACAAAATGCCTGGCTCCAGCCATTGCTTTTTGCAGACAAATATTCAAATTTACCCCTACTTAGGCAACTGCCTGATTCAGGCACACAGTCAGGAAAAGCAGTTACAGCACCTGGCATTTGTAAAGGACCTACTAACCTCACTGGGGTACACTATCAACAAAAAGAAATTCAAACTAGTCCCCAGTCAAAAAATTGTATTCCTGGGAGCAAGCCTGGACACAGCATCCCAGATGGCATTCCTTACTCCAGAAGAACAAGCCTACCTGACAGGCTACTTCTCTCAGCTGACCACCCGAACCCAGTTATCCACAAGGAAAATCCTGCAAGCTCTGGGGTTCATGGCCTCCTGCATGCTACTCATTCCATATGCCAGACTGCATATGAGGAAACTTCAGTGGTACTTAAAAAGCCTTTGGTGTCAACATTCTCAGGACCTAGAGACTATTATACCTATGATACCTTGTCTAAGGAAAGATTTTCTTTGGTGGGCAGCAGCATGCAACCACAACAAGGCACTATCCTTTCACAAGCCCACGCCGCCCAGACTCTAACCAGAGATGCATCAGACTATGCCTGAGGTGCTCACCTGTACAGCAGGTGCATTCAGGGCCACTGGAGCCCAAATCAAATTCATCTGCACATCAACCAAAAAGAGATGCCAGCTGTTCAGCACGCTCTGACATCTTTCAGAGCCTTGCTCTCTCCGGGTCCTCTACTAATCAAAATAGACACCACCACAGTAATGTGGTACATCAGCAAGCTGGGGGGGGGGACCCACTCTTACCCACTCTGCAGGCTAGCCATGATCCTTAGGAACACGGCCTCGGCCATGCATATTCACCTGCAAGCCCAATTCCTGCCAGGCAACCAGAACTCTCTGGCAGACAACTTAAGCAGAAATCTCCTAGACCCACACAATTGGCAATTAAACCACAACACCTTCAGCCTTGTGACCCAAAAATGGGTTACCCCGAAGGTGGACCTTTTTGCCTCCCCCTACAACCACCAGCTCAGCAAATTCTACACCAGAGAGCCTCATAGCAAGGGATAGAAAGTGGATGCCCTATCCTTCCAGTGGGCAAACCTCGCAATCTATGCATTTCCCCCTCTACCTCTTCTGACCAGAGTATTACTCGAAATAAGGGGAGGAAAGACCAAGGGCAATCCTGATTTCCCCAGACTGGCCACGCCAGTACTGGTACCCACTACTGCGCAGTCTGTCCCCATTGCCTGCATGGCACCTCCCCCAGATTCCAAATCTCCTGACTCAGCAGGAGAGCGAGTTCTTGCATCCACATTTGCAGACCCTGAACCTAGCAGCCTGGCTTATTTCTTGACTTCTCCATCAGTGGCCAGCCTAAGCAAACAGGTCCTGGATGTCATACATGAAGCCAGATGACCCAGTACTAGAAAATCCTATGCTGACGAGTGGAAAAGGTATTGTTCCTGGATCCAGACTAAAGGAGCTGAACCAGCACTGCTCTCCTTACCTCTCATCCTGGATTACGTGGCAGAACTATTCCACAGGGGCTTATCCTTCTCTTCCGTTACAATCCATGCCTCTTGCACATTACAGCACTGAGCCACCTGTCTTCTCACACCCTCTCATCAAGCAGTTCCTGAGAGGGAGGGGTAACAACTTAAGGCCACCAGGAAGAGCCCCTACCCCTGCTTGGGACCTTAACTTTGTTTTAGAAAAGCTCACCCCCCCCCCCCCTTTGAGCCTGCAGCTTCAGCAGAGTTAAAATCCCTCCCTTGGAAAACAGACTTGCTTCTAGTCATCACTTCAGCTAGAAGAGTGTCTGAGCTGCAAGCACTTATGGCTGTGGAACCTTTCATAATTTTTCATGCTGACAGGGTCTCCCTCAGGACTAACCCAACTTTTGTGCCTAAAGTGGTGTCCAGTGTGGCTCTCAACTAATCTGTTCATTTGCCCACCTTTTCCCTAAACCTCAAAATAAGGGGGAAAGGATCCTGTACTCTTTAGATGTGCACAGACAGTTGAAAGTCTACATGGATAGGACTAAGCCCTTTAGGAAATCTGACCAGTTACTAGTCAGCTTTGCACCAGGACAAAGCCATATCAAAACAAACCATCACCAAATGGATAGCACACTGCATCCATTTCTGTTACAAACACATTCTACTAGGGCAACTTCAGCCTTTCTCAGAGGGGTCCCTACCAGGGACATCCGGGAAGCTGGAACATGGAGTTCTGTTCATATCTTCACCAAGCACTATCACCTGCTTATCTTTTTAAAATCTAAGGCAGGCTTTGCAACCGCAGTCCTGTAGGGCATACTAGCCAGCCCCAGCTCTTCTTGACTGCCTCCACCTGTTCCTCAGCTTTGGGAATCAACCCAAGTGTGATGACTGCAATAGTGAAACACGAAGAACATAGTACAGTTGTGTACACTTACCATAAATGTAGATGTTCAAGTGTATTTACTGTTACAGTCCTGGTTTCCCACCCTCCAGCCCCCTTGTCTCTCTTTCTATCTCTCTCTTCCTCACCCTTACATGACTATTGGTATTTACTTTCTACTGGTGGTGTTACTCCACCATAACTTAGCTCCCTATTGGGGGGTCCTGACATTGGGGCAAGAAAAACTGATGCAATGGCGTCAGCTGCCTGTTTTTATACCACTGATGGCCTGACGTCAGTCCTAGAGCGACAGCAACCAACAAAGAAATACTAAGCCTCTGGTATTCAAGCCGACTGAGGGCTACCCCTGGCAGGATAACCAAAGTGTGATGTCTGCAACAGTGAATCACTCGAACATGTACATGTATGGTAAGTGTACACAACTGTACTTTCTACCTTTTGGTCGCATCAGGCAGAGGTGCGGTAGTCCTCAGAGCTTCCTTTTGGTCTCGTCAGGCAGAGCTGCGGTGGTCCTCAGTGCTCCCTTTTGGTCTGGTCAAGCAGTGCTACAGTAGCCCTCAGTGCTCTGTTTTGGTCTGGTCAGGTGTGGTTCCCCTCCTTTGGCCTTTCCTGAAGTCCCCCCCCCAGTAATGGATCCCATTCTAGTTCTCATTTCTCATCTAGCAGGCCTGGTTCCTCCAATCTTTAGTCCTTCAAGTTGACCACATGGTTATTGCAGTTCCCTTGATGGCTAGAAATCCCAAGCTTTCTCGGCTGTTCATATATTGTCTTCTCAAAAGCAGTCCACTAGAGAAGTGTATTCCATTAAATAGAAGTTTGTCCTGTGGGCGGAATCTCAAGGACTTGATCTTTTCTCTGCCCCTTTGGAATTAGTTTTTGACTTTCTCACTGAGTTGTTTCAGTCAGGTTCTAGAGTTTCAACTGTTAAAGTGCAATTGGCGGCCATTTCAAACTTGTGTTGGCAGAGATAATGCATCTCTGACTTCCCTCAAGATCTCCATGGCATTCCTCAAATGTATGATATTCCTTAAAGGTATATTTTTACTTCATCCCCCAGTATGGGATCTGATTCCTCCCTTCAACCTGCCCTTCGTTCTGCAGGTCCTTGCAGGCGCCTCCATCTCTTTCCCATTTGAACTTTCAGTTGCTTTGGACTTGAAACTCTTACTTTTATTTAATTATATTTAATTTATTTATGTTACTTAGATTCGCTAGAAAGTTAAGTCCTGTTCTTTCTGTTAACTTATGACATTTCCTTTTCCATGTTCTATCACTTTCTTTTCCTGTTTTTAGATATAGGAAATAATGTGTATTATGTCATTTGTCCTCATGATGTATCTCCTTTTTGTCTATATGTGGAGTTTTTCTCCCCGGGCCTCTGCTGAAAATGGAAAAATATCCAGTTGGACTAGCCCGGTCAACAAATGTAAAATAAATAAATAAAATAAAATAAATATTTATTTAACATTTGTTTACTTGGAAAGCCCGACTTCGAGCAAAGCCAATTTTCAGTGGAGGCCTGGGGAGAAACGTTCTTTTTGTAACGGGAGGAAACCGGACTACCCGGAGAAAACCCACACAAATGCAGGGAGGACATGCAGACTCCACACAGAAGGCACTCACTCCAGCCTAGAATCGAACCGGAGAGCCTTTTGCTGTGAGGTGACAAAGGTCTCGCTGCACCACTTCGCCATCCAGTCTTTGAAAAGTTTGTTTTTGGTGGAGGTCGCCTCAACGAGTGTTTCAGAGTTGCAGGCTCTTGATTCTGCACCTCCTTATTTGGTGTTCCATAAGAAAGTGATTTCTTATTGTATGAATCTTTCGATGTTCTTCGTGTTTCACTGTTGCAGTCATCACACTTGGGTTATCTGCCTGCAGGTAGCACTCAGTCGGCCCGAATACCAGAGTCTTGGGATTTCTGCGTCAGATGCTGTCTCCTCTTCCATGACGTCCGGTTGTCAGGGGTATAAAACATGCAGCCCATGCCATTACATCAGTCTTTCTTGCCATGGAGGAACCCGAAGCAGAATCAGTTCACAAGTGCTGGTCGGCCACTTCCTGAAATTTTCGTTTTTCGAGTTTCAAACCTGAAGTCTTCTAAAGCTAAGTAGCCCATTGGGGATCCTTTTTTTTTGCTCTACCCGATGTCAGAAAAAGTTAACAATTGTCTTATTTGTGAAAGCAAATAAATCACAGAGGTTTTCATTCTTACTGCGTCACCTGTTTAGGGCCAGACCACGACGTCCCTCGCTGTTGGTTTTGTGCCTTAACTCCTGAACCATTCATCGTCAGGCTGTCTTTGTCGCTAAATTCTTTTGCTCTCATTCTCCATATTCCGAAATGGCTTTGATAAGCCATCCAACTACCGATCTTCCAAAAAAACGTAAAGATGAAGACAGACCGCATAGGTCCAAAACTGTTGACGATGCTTCCGTTAAGCTAGTCGCCAGTCTGCCAGTACACAGTGAGGTGTCTTTGCAGCCCCTGATGCTTGCTTCTACAGATTCGCAGGCCTCTTCTGAGACCCATTCGGAGTCCGGGCTGCCACAAGATGCTTCTTCGACTATGGAACCTGTGGATGTCTCTACCTTGGATGGGTCTGGAGCCGCTGTGCAGGCACCATCTTCTGAGGGTGTATTCCGACCTGCCGATGTTGGTTTCAAACCGACAACTTCGTTTTTAGCTAAAACTACGGAGTTTCTCAGGCCCAGATTTCACACTACGCCTAGAAAACCGATGACCAAAGTGCATGCTCAAGCTCCCATGCCACAGAAACAAATGCTTAGAATGGCTGAAGACCTTATTACTCTAATTAGAGGAAGCCAGCCTTCCCCTGCTAAAAGACAAAGAATTGAGTTTCCTTCTGATTCTAGAGAACTGGAGTCTGATGACTCAGACCCTTCTGATTACCAGGACACATACTCTTATCAACGTATGAGGATTCAGATGCAGAGGAATCCATTCCCTCTGCCTCCCCTCCAGAGGATTTTTCTTTTGGTGAAACCTTGCATACTTTGAGAGCATTTCTACTGGGAATGCCAGGACTATCCGCAGTCCAAAAAGAGACTCAGAGAATTTTTAGAGTTGCCTCAGCACAGGCCTCTAGCTATACCCCCTGTCCTGGATATTGTAGATGATGTCTCCATGGAATCCAGTCTTACTGCTGATACCTTACCGCCGGCCCCTAGAAAGCCTGACCGGTACAGAGCACTTGATTCTATGATGTCTTCATGGAATCCAGTCTTACTGCTGATGCCTTACCGCTGGCCCCTAGAAAGCCTGATGGGCACAGAGCACTTGATTCTCTCAAATCTGTCTTTAGGAATCCCACTGCTGATCCAGAGACCATTTCCCAGGGACCTAAAGGCATTATGGCGGCTACAGCCAAAAACCATACCCCTTCGGACAGGGATGCAAGAGCTGTAGACAGATGGCGTAAGAAGGTATATACCTCTGCAACTCTTGCCGTCAGAGCTTTGAATTAACAGTTTCACATGTTAAAGTACCAGCAACATATTATGGAACTAATTAAACAAAAAATGGTGTTACTTCCAGATTGTGCAGAAAATAAAGATTTACAAGAGTTAATGCATTCTGCAAACCAAGTTAGTGAACTTACTTTGCAGTGTGGTTTTGATGCCTTAGAAGCATCTTGCAGGGCTGCAGTCACTGGGTCTGTACTGAGAAGGCATGCTTGGCTGAAGGAGCAAATCTTGCCAGATCAGCCCTTAAGGCAAAACACAATGCCAGACACACTCGTCATAACACAATGCCAGACACACTCGTCATTGGTGACTCCATAGTCAGACACACTGACGTCCCGCTCACCAGATTGAGTAAGGAGAAGGTCACAGTAAGCTGCCTGTCGGGCGCTAGAATACGCCACATAAAGCAAGCACTCATGTCTCTCAAAAGCAGGTACAAGTACGACTCTGTCATTGTCCACGCTGGTGTGAACGACCTGAGACGTACCTCCTTGGACTACATGAAAAGAGACATAGAGGAGCTCTCTGATTATGTAGCCCAGGCAGGTATGACCCTGACCTTGAGCAGTATCCTACCTTCACCAAGAATGATGCCACAATACAGAGACAAGATGATCAGCTTTAATAATTGGCTTAAACTCTGGTGTCATTCAAAGGGGATCCAATGTCTGTCTGCCTGGGATGACATGCTGGACAAGCCACGCTGCTTCGCAAGGGACGGCTTGCACCTGTCACCCCTGGGCTTCCGGATATTGGCAAAGGCTCTTGCCACCCCCATAGTGCCTTTTTTAGGCAAGGCTCAAATTCTAAACCTACCACCCTAGTATGCAAAAAAGGAAAAAAAACTAAGGGTAATGCTGCTCAATGCCAGAAGTCTCAACCTCAAGATGCACACACTCGAGGCCCTTCTCAGTATGGAGAACATCGATGTCTGTGCTGTGACTGAAACCTGGTTCAAGGCTCCAGAGAGCACCCCGGCACTATCAGGTTTCACCTCATATCATGCGTTCCGGCCCCAAAATCCGGACAACACCAAGAAGGGAGGGGGGGGTGTCTATATTCATCAAGGACACCCACACCTCAAGGTTGGTGGCAACGCACAATGCATCGGAGACGATCCAGGTGCAATTAACCATAGGCAAGACTGCTCTGCAATTTGTAGCATGTTACAGGCCACCCTCTCAATCTCAGGAACCTCACATAGCTTTCCTGAAAACACTGGAGGGGATAAATGTATCTCCAAACACCATCATACTAGGTGACTTCAACTATCCAAATATAGACTGGGATCACTACTCAAGCCCCAACACTCTAGCCCAAAGGTTCCTAGAGTTCATAAACTCAAATGCCATGGAACAACTAGTCACCATCCCCACAAGAGGAGAAAACATACTAGATCTCATCATCACGAACATGGGGTCACAATGTTCAACACCGGAAGTATACCCATCACTGGTGAGATCAGACCATAAACTAATCTCACTGGAAGTCCACATCCCCCCCCCACCTGAGATAAAAAAGACCACAGTGAAGAACTTCTCAAAAGTCGACTTCACACTTCTAAAAACTGGTGTGGTCTCCTTTAAGGCCCCCGAGCCTGCGGAAACCATTACTCAAGCCGCTGAATCACTTACAAATGCATTCTACCAGCACCTACAGGACTGCATGGATCAGGCAATCCCAAACCAAACAAAGACTCTTTGTACCAAAGGCAAGCGTCCAGTCTGGTGGACCCCAGCCATAAACAAACTCTACAACAAAAGGAGGAAGCTACTACAAGATAGAGCAAAATCCTTAAAAGGGAAAACACCTTTGATCATTATAAGTAAAAAACTAAGAGCTCTCATAAAATCATCCAAGGCAAATTTTGAGAGAAAAATCGCTAAGGACTCAAAAGACAATCATAAGGCCTTCTTTAGCTATGTTAGAAACCTGGGAGGAAACACTCAGATATGCTCAGAATTAGTTCAAAATGATGTAAAAATTACTGAACCTACAGACATTGCCAACATACTGGCTGACAGGTTCAGTGCAAACTCCCCCCACCCCCAAAAGGTGAGATCTATACCAGAGGATTGTAACCCCCCAAACATCTCTAGCGCTCAGGTGAGAACTGCTCTCTCCAAGGCAAAAAACACAGCATCCATGGGACCAGATGGTGTCCCCGGTTGTGTGCTCCACGAACTCAATGAGGAATTAAACCCACAGTTAGGGCAGCTGTTTAATTTTAGCCTCACCTCAGGATACGTGCCTAAGGAGTGGCGTACGGCAACTGTGGTCCCACTTCACAAAGGCGGTGCCTCCACCGACCCTGGAAATTACCGTCCCATCAGCTTGACAAGCCTGATCTGCAAAGCTATGGAGAGGATCATAATGGAACTCATAAATAAAGACATAGGGAACTTGCAGACTTTGGATCCGACCCAGTTTGGCTTTGTCAAAGGCAGATCATGCCTTTTAAACTTGGTTGACTTTTGAAACAGTCACCAAGGCCATTGATGAGGAAAGGCAGTCCACACAGCCTACCTTGACCTGGCAAAGGCTTTCGACACAATACCCACTCAGGTATCATTGAAAACTCATCAGCTTAAATGTAAACCCATATGTCACAAGATGGGTTGCAAACTGGCTAAGTGACAGAACCCACAGGGTCAGAGTTGCTGGCGCCATGTCAGACTCAAAGCCTGTCACAAGTGGTGTCCCACAGGGCTCTGTCCTGGGCCCACTCCTGTTCGCATCTACTTTTCAGAAGTACAAGCAAACACAGGAGGATTATGGCTGACAAAATTTGCAGATGACTGCAAACTGGGCGCCATAGTTGAGAACACATCTAACACAGATATCCTTCAGAAGGGTCTTATAGAAACGGATAACTGGTGCCAGAGCCATGGCCTAAAGTTAAACACCAAAAAATGCATAGTCATACCCTTTGGGAAAAACAAGGTTACCCCTAGCTACCATATAGGCGGCAACCCACTGAGCTCAGAAGAGGTTATCAGGGATCTGGGGACCCAGGTTGACAGTAACCTTTCATTTGACACGTTGCCAAAGTAGTTAGGAAGACCTTCTACATTGCCCACCTGATCATGAATGGATTCACATCTAGATCAAGGGAAATCATCGTCCCCCTGTACTCATCGCACCAATGATTGAGTACAATGCCCCATTCGGAATGTATCTGACAAGACACCTGCAGCAATTGGAAAGGCCCCAAAAATTCCTCACCAAAAGGATAAAGGGTCTCAAAAATATGTCCTATGCTGCCCGACTGAAGGAACTCCAGCTCTGTTCAGTCGCTTACCGTCTGCTCAGAGGTGACCTGTGCCTGACATACAAGGCCATGTCCAACCCAGAATTGATGAACATGCTTCACCTCAAAAAATCTAGATCCCTCAGAACTACAAGGGCGGGAGACTTAAACCTTGACACGGTTATTAATAGGACATGCTGGAGGGACAGATTCATCACCCAGAGACTCCCTATGCTGTGGAACAAAATCCCGGTACATGTGAGGCAGAGCACCTCGCTGGCTTTGTTCAAGAGAAATCTTGACCAATGGATGGGAGATCGCAGATATACCCCAGGGATTATCTCAGTGTCACTGCTTGACAGAGGCACAGCAAAATAATGGGCATAGTATCCTCCAAACTAAAGGGGTGGCGAAAGCCACAAAACTTTGGGCTAGGCTTATAAATGCCCTTGGGCAGATAGCCTAGTATAAACCTATGAACCTATGAACCTATCATGTCAAAGCAAAATTACTAGACACTTCTTTAAATCAGGACCGTTTGTTTGGCACCAAAGCAGAAGTTGTTCTTAAGAAGATGGAGGAAAAAGCTAAATCTATTCCAACTGTCAAAGGTTTCTTACAGGTGCAGCCACCTAGATTCAGTAGGCATTGGCCTTCTATAAACTGGTCCTTTCCAGCCCCTCCCAGGCCTTCTCAGTCCAAACCCAGGGGAAACAGATCACCAAGACTACAGTCATAGGGTATGCAGAGAATTAAACAATGGAGTGCTCCCACCTCTAAAACAGGGAGTGGTAAGCCACCCCCTTATGGAAAAAGTTCATAATGACTTTTCAATTATCCTTCCCAGCTATACCCAATTACTTGCACCCCTAGGAGGAAAACTTGCCCTTCATTCAAAAAACTGGATGTCCATTACTCAGTACCAATGGGTTCTAAACATTGTATCCCAGGGATACAGATTCTACTTCCACTCACTGCCAACCCCAAGCAGGTTGCCAAACCTTCCCCCAAACCAGTGGGCAGAGGCCCAAAAGCAAGTACTTTCCCTTCTCAATACCAAGGCTATTCAACCTGTTCCAGTAGAACAAAGGGGACAGAGTTTCTACTCCAGACTGTTCCTGGTGCCCAGAAAAGAGCGCTTTTGGCACCCTGTCCTGGATCTGTCTATTCTCAACACCTTTTCTGGTGGTCCCAAAATTCAAAATGCTTACCCTGCAGCAGCTTCTCCCAGTGCTAGCCAAGGATGCCTGGTTAGTCACCCTAGAATTAAAAGAATTTTATCTGCACGTCCCCATAAGGGAGTCTTGCAGGAAATATCTACGTTTCAGGGCAGGCTGTATGCACTATCAGTTCTCTGCAATTCCCTTTGGCTTATCTACTGCTCGCAGAGTATTCACAAAGTGCCTGGCTCCAGCCATTGCATACTGCAGGCAGAGAAGAATTCAAATTTACCCAGACTTGGACTATTGCCTGATTCAGGTGGACAGACAAAAATTGCTGCTTCAACACCTGGCATTTGTAAAAAGACTCCTAACTTCACTGGGGTACACCATCAGCGAAAGGAAATCACAGCTGGTGCCCAGTCAAAAAATTGTATTCCTGGGAGCAAGCTTGAACACAACTTCCTAGATGGCATTCCTTACTACAGAAAAGCAGGTCTATTTGACAAACTACTTCAAACCAATGGCCACCAAAACCCAGCTATCTGCAAGGAAAATAGTACAAGCCCTAGGGTTCATGGCCTCATGCATTCTGCTAATTCCATATGCAAAACTGCATATAAGGAAACTTCAGTGGTACTGAAAAAGTCCCTGGTGTCAACATTCTCTGGACCTGGAAACAGTGATTCCTATCATACCTTGTCTAAGGGCAAAGTTCCTTTGGTGGGCAGAAGCATGCAACCACAACAAGGGACTGCTTTTCACTCAACCCCTCAACCCCTCGCCGCCCAAACGCTGACAACAGAACCATCAGACTATGCATGGGGCTCATATGGCAGGCAAATGGAGCCCAGGACAATTTCTCCTGCATATCAATCAAAAAGAGATGCTAGCTGTACAAAATGCTCCGACAGCCTTCAAATACCTAGTCCTTCCAGGACAGCTCCTGATAAAGACAGACAACACCACAGTTGTGTTGTACATAAACAAGCAGGGGGGGACCCATTCTTACTCACTCTGCAGGTTAGCCATGGCCCTGTGGAACACAGCCCTAAGCAACCGATTGCACCTACAAGCTCAATTCCTGCCAGGCAAACAAAATTCACTGGCAGACGACTTAAGCAGAAATCTACTGGACCCACATGAGTGGAAATTGGAGCCCAACTCATCCAAACTTCTAATCCAGAGGTGGGGGACACCGGAGGTGGACCTCTTTGCCTCCCTGACAACCACCAGTTGAGCAAATTCTGCACCAGGAACCCTTACAGCAGGGCCTGGAAGGTGGATGCCCTATCCTTCACATGGGAAAACCTCTCAATTTATGCCTTTCCCCCTCTGCCCCTCCTCTTGAAAGTACTACTCAAGATCAAACAGGACAGGCAAGGACAATCCTTATTGCTCCAGACTGGCCACACTAGCACTGGTACCCACTCCTATGCAGTCTGACAGCAGTACCACCCTGGCACCTACATTAGACCCCCCTCCCTGCTGTCCGAGCAGGAGGGACAGAGTTTGCATCCACAGTTGCAAACCCTAAACCTTGCAGCCTGGCTTATCCCCTGAATACACCACCAGCAACCCTCAGCAAGCAGGTGCTGGATGTCTTCCTTGAGGCCAGAAGGCCTAGTACTAGGAAATCCTATGCTAAAAAAATGGAAAAGATATTGTTGTTGGAATCGGTCTCAAGGAAAGGACATAGCTGTACCCTGCTTACCTCAAATCCTTGATTACCTAGCAGAGCTGCTCCACAGAGGCCTATCCTTCTCCTCCATTAAGATTCCTGCCTCTGCCATCTCAGCTCATTACAATACTGAGCCGCCTCTCTTTTCTCACCCTCTCATCAAACAGTTCCTGAGAGGAGCTAACAATTTAAGGCCCCCTAGGAGAGCTCCCACCCTTGTCTGGGACCTTAATTTTGTATTGGAAAAGCTCACACTTCCCCCTTTTGAACCAGTTGCTTCAACAGAGTTAAAAATCCTCTCTTGGAAAACAGCCTTGCTTCTAGCCATTACTTCAGCAAGAAAAGTGTCTGAGTTACAGGCACTAACGGCTGTGGAACCCTTCATTATTTTCCATGCTGGCAGGGTTTCCCTAAGGCTAACCCATCCTTTATGCCTAAGGTGGTATCCAGTGTGGCTCTAAACCAATCCATCCATTTGCCAACCTTCTTCCCTAGTCCTCAGAATAAAGGGGAAAGGATCCTGCACTCCTTGGAAATGCACAGACAGCTCAGGTTCTACCTTGACAGGACTAAATCTTTCAGAAAGTCTGACCAGCTGCTAGTCAGCTTTGCTACAGGGGCAGAGGGCAAGGCCATTTCAAAGCAAACCATTTCCAAATGGATAGCACACTGCATCCATTTCTGCTACAAGCACCATGGAAAACCTACCCCACAAGGGATTAAAACACATTTCATTAGGGCTACTTCCTGTACTGCTTTTCTCAGGGGAGTTCCCTACCAGGGACATCCGGGGAGCTGCAACCTGGAGTTCTGTACACACCTTCACCAAGTATTGCTACCTTTTTTCTAAATCCAGAGCTGGATTTGCTACAGTAGTCTTACAAGGCCTGCTACCCAGTCCTATCACTTCTTGACTGCCTCCACCCTTCCTCAGCTTTAGGAATCAACTCAAGTGTGATGACTGCAACAGTGAAATACGAAGAACATAGTACAGTTGTGTACACTTGCCATAAATGTAGATGTTCAAGTGTATTCGCTCTTGTAGTCCTGGTTTCCCTCCCTGCAGCCCCCTGGATGATGTTCATGTTTCACTGTTGCAGTCATCACATTTGGGTTATCTGCTTGCAGTTAGCCCTCAGTCGGCCTGATTATCAAAGTCTTGGGTCCTGCGTCTGTTGCTGTCTCATCTTCCATGACATCAGGTAGTCAGGGGTATAAAGCATGCAGCCAATGCCATTACATCAGTCTTTCTTGCCGTGCGGTGCCCGAAGCAGAAGCAGTCCGCAAGTGCCGGTCGTCGTTTTCGAGTTTCAGATCCGAAGTCTTCAACAAAGCTAAGTATCCCATTGGGGAAACTTTTTCTTGGTCTAAACCGATGTCAGTAAAACTTAACATTTGCATTTCTTGTGGAAAGCAAATACCTCATAAAGATTTTCATTCGTACTGCATTCCTTGCTTAGGCCCAGACCACGACGTCCCTCGCTGTCGGTTTTGTGCTTTATTCAAACCTCGAACTATTCGTCGGTTCATTTTTTGCATCTACATATTTTGGTATTCTGTTCAATTATCCAGAAATGGCTTCGGTAAGCCATCCGACTACTGACATTCCAAAAAAAATGCAAAGATAAATACAGAGACAGGCCGCATAGGTCCAAAGCTGCTGACGACGTTTCCGTTAAGTTAGTCGCCAGTTCGTACTCAGTGAGATGCTTTCGCAGCCCTTGATACCCGCTACTTCAGATTTGCAGGCCTCTACTGAGACCCATTCGGAGTCTGGTATGCCGCAAAATGCTTCTTCGACTGTGGAAGTCCCTACCTTGGCTGTGTGCAGGCACCGGCTTATGAGGGTGTATTCAGGCCTACTGACTTGTATATTAAACTGACGCCATCTTCTTCTTCAAGGCCTAAATCTCAATCCATGACTAGAAAACCGACTCCCAGACCGCATGGTCAGGCCCTTATGCCTAAAAAACAAATGATAAGAATGGCTGAAGACCTTATTACTCTAATCAGGGGAAGCCACCCTTCTCCCTCTAAGAGACCTAGGACTGATTGTCCTCCTGATTCTTCTGATCAGGATTCTGAAATTTCTGTTATTTCTGATGACCAAGAGTTGCCCTTATCTACCTATGAGGATGCTGATGCAGAGGACTCTATTCCCTCTGCTTCCCCCCAGAGGATTTCTCTTTTGATGATACATTGCATACTCTTAGGGAGCATTTCCTATGGGAAAGCCAGGATTACTCTGACTCCAAAAAGAGGTTTAGGGAATTCTTACTCCTACCTCAGCACAGGCCTTTAGCTATCCCTCCTGTAGTGGACATTGTAGATGATACCTTCTTGGAATCTAGCTTGGCCCCCAAACACTTTACCCCCAGCTTCCAGAAAACCTGACAGGTATTACAGAGTACCTGACTTTCTCAAGTTCCTCCTTAAGAATCCTACTGCGGATCCTGAGACCATTTCACAGGGACCCAAAGGCATTAAGGCTACTACTGCCAAAAACCTTTACCCCCTGTGATAGAGATTCCAGGGCCCTGGACAGATGGGGTAAGAAGGTTTACACTTCTGCAACTTTGGCCATTAGGGCCTTAAACTGCCAGTTTCATATGTTAAAGTATCAGCATATTATTGGATTACTTAAAACAGAAAATGTTGTTTCCTGACTGTGCTGAAAATAAAGAATTACAGGATTTAATGCATTCGGCTGAACAAGTTGGAAAACATACTTTGCAATGTGGTTTTGATTCATTAGAGCCATCTTGCAGGGCTGTTGTCACTGGGTCTATACTTGGAAGGCATGCTTGGCTTAAGGAGCAATCTTTACCAGATCATGTTAAAGCTAAATTACTGGATGCTCCCTTAAAGCAAGACTGCCTGTTTTGCAACTAAGCAGAGGTACTTAAAAAGATGGAGGAAAAAGCTAAATCTGTGCAAACTGTTAAAAGATTTCCTGCAAGTACAGCCTTCCAGATTTAGTAGGCACTGGCCTTCTAAGAATTGGTTCTTTCCTGCCTCTTCCAGGCCTTTTCAGTCCAAACCCAGAGCCAGCAGACCACCCAGGCCTCAGTCTCAAGGTACTCACAGGCCTAAGCAGTGGGGGGCTCCCACTTCCAAAGCTGGAAGTAGTAAGACACCCCCCTATGGTAAACTGTCACAATGACTTAACTTTAAACCTTCCAAGCCCTGCTCAACTGACTTTTCCTTTAGGGGGAAAGATCGCCCTGCATGCAGAAAACTGGGAGCTCATTACCCAAAACAAATGGGTTTTAAATATAGTTTCCCAAGGATACAGATTCCACTTCCACTCCTTACCAACCCCAAACAGTTGGCCAGACCTATCCCCAAATCAGTGGGCAGAGGCTCAAAAGCAGGTCTCTTCTAAGCATCAAGGCTATTCATCCTGTCCCAGAAGAAGAATGGGGGCAGGGTTTTTACTCAAGACTTTTCCTGGTTCCCAGAAAAGACAATTCCTGGCGTCCTATTCTGGACCCGTCTATCCTAAACACATTTTTGGTAATCCCAAAATTCAAAATGCTAACTCTTCATCAACTGCTTCCCATGCTAGACAAAGATGCCTGGTTGGCAACACTGGATTTAAAGGACACCTACCTGCACATCCCGATAAGGGAATCTTGCAGAAAATACCTACGTTTCAGAGCAGGCTACATGCACTATTAGTTCTCTGCACTGCCCTTTGGCTTATCTACTGCGCCCAGGGTATTCACAAAATGCCTAGCTCCAGTCATTGCATTTTGCAGGCAAAGAAATATTCAAATATACCCATACCTGGACAGTTGTCTAATTCAGGCAGAAAGCCAGGACATACTATTAAATCATGTGGCATTTGTAAAGAAATTACTAACTTCTCTGGGATACACCATAAATGAAAAGAAATCACATCTAGTACCCTGCCAGCAAATTGTATTCCTGGGAGCAAGCTTGAATACAACTTCCCAGATGGCCTACCTCACGCCAGAGAAACAAGTTTATTTGACAGCCTACTTCAGACTACTAGCCACAAAGACCCAGTTATCTGCAAGGAAAATACTGCAAGCCCTGAGATTCATGGCCTCTTGCATTCTACTAATTCCATATTCAAGACTGCATATGAGGAAACTACAATGGTATCTAAAAAGCCTATGGTGTCAACATTCTCAGGGCCTAGAATCAATTATTCCTATCATCCCTTGTCTAAAGACAGAGTTCTTTGGTGGTCAGAGGCCTGCCACCACAACAAGGGACTGCCATTCACTCTACCCCCTGCCGCCCAAACCCTAACAGACGCATCAGACTATGCATGGGGGCTCACTTGGCAGGGCAGTGCATTCTGGGTAAATGGAATCTGGGTCAAATGCACCTGCATATTAGTCAAAAAGAAATGTTAACTGTACAGAATGCTCTGACAGCCTTCAAGGACCACATTCTTCCAGGACAATTATTGGTAAAGACGGACAACACCACTGTTATGTGGTACATAAACAAGCAGGGGGAACCCACTCATACCTTCTCGGCAGACTATCCATGGCTCTGTGGAACACAGCCTTGAGCTACCAAGTGCACCTACAAGCTCAATTCCTGCCAGGCAAGCTAAATACTCTGGCAGACGATCTAAGCAGAAATGTCATGGACCCACATGAGTGGAAACTGGAACCAAAGATATTCAACATTTTGAGAAACAAATGGCGGAGCCCAGAGATGGACCTATTTGCCTCCCCTCAGAACTACCAATTGGACAATTTTTGCACAAGGGCTCCCCACAGACAAGCTTGGAAAGTGGATGTACTGTCCTTCACCTGGGAAAAACATCTCTCTCCTCTCCAAGGTACTACTAAAGATCAAACAGGACAAACCAAGGACAATACTGATTGCACCAGACTGGCCACACCAACATTGGTACCCCCTCTTGCGCAGTGTGTTACTGCTGGAACCATGGCACCTGCCTCAGACCCCTGCCCTGCTGTCCCAGTAGGAGGTCCAGATTCTGCACCCACAGCTTCAAATCCTGAACCTTGCAGCCTGGCTAATTACCTAATCTCTCAGTTACCATCCCTCAGTAAGCAAGTGATGGATGTCATTCTGGAGGCAAGGAGGCCTAGTACTAGAAAATCCTATGCTGAAAAATGGAAAAGATTCTGTTCCTGGAGCCAAACTCAGGGGAGATGGGCACAGCAGCGCCCAACTTACCTCAGATTCTTCAATACTTAACTGAGATGCTTCACAAGGGCCTTTCCTTTTCTTCCATCAAAATTCATGCCTCGGCCATTTCAGCTCATTACAATACAGAGCCACCCCTCTTCTATCATCCACTGCTGAAACAATTCCTCAGAGGGGCAAAAAAATTAAGACCACCCAGAAGAGCCCCTACTCTAGCCTGGGACCTTAACTTTGTACTGGAAAAGCTCACTCTACCTCCCTTTGAGCCTGTGACAAATGCAGAGTTGAAATTCCTTTCTTGGAAAACTGCCTTCCTTCTAGCCATCACTTCAGCAAGAAGGGTGTCTGAATTACAGGCCCTCATGGCAGTGGAGCCTTTCATCATCTTTTATGCGGACAGGGTGTCCCTCTGGACCAATCCCTCCTTCATGCCCAAGGTAGTATCCAGTGTGGCCCTTAATCAGTCCATTCATTTGCCAACCTTCTTTTCTAATCCACAGAACAAAGGAGAATGAATGCTGCACTCTTTGGACGTGCACTGACAACTTAGATTTTACATGGACAGGACTAAGCCTCTCAGGAAATCCGAACAGCTGCTGGTTGCATTTGCTGCAGGTGCAGAGGGGAAGGCCATTTCAAAGCAAACCATTTCTAAGTGGATAGGCCATTGCATTCATTTCTGCTATAAGCACCATGGAAAACCTACCCCAAAGGGGATAAGACCTCATTCCACCAGGGCTGCATCTACCTTTACAGCCTTTTTCAGAGGTGTCCCTACCAGGGACATCCTAGAAGCTGCTACCTGGAGTTCTGTACATAACCTTCACCAAGCATTACCACTTGCCAAGTTTTTCTAAATCCAGAGCTGGCTTTGCCACTGTAGTCTTGCAGGGCCTTATAGCTGTCTAATGCTATCTATGCTTTCTAATCGCCGCCTCCCTTCCTTAGCTTTGGGAATCTACCCAAATGTGATGACTGCAACAGTGAAACACGAAGAACATAGTACAGTTGTGTACACTTACCATAAATGTAGATGTTAGTGTGTATTCACTGTTGCTGTCCTGGTTACCCTCCCTCCAGCCCCCTGACTTCTATTGACTATACCTCTATTCTTGTTTACTATGCTTAAAGCTTTCCGGTGTATTTGCTTTTTGCTGGAGATGTAACCTTGTATATAATTGCTTCCCATTATGGGGGTACCTGACATCTGGGGCAACAAAAACTGATGTAATGGCGTGGCTGCATGTCATGGAAGATGAGACAGCAACAGATGCAGGACCCAAGACTTTGATAATCAGGCCGACTGAAGGCTACCTGCAAGCAGAACCCAAATGTGATGACTGCAACAGTGAATACACTCGAACATCTACATTTATGGTAAGTGTACACAATTGTACTTTTCTACCACAGGTAGCTGCAGAGAATAACCTTAACAGCTCTATTCACCTTCCTTTGTTTTTCCTAATTTCTCAAAAAAAAAAAGTAAATACCTTTTACATTGTTTGGATGTACATAGACACATTGAGGTTTTATTTGGATTGTACCAAAGCTATCAGAAAATCCAGTCACTTATTTGTCTCCTTTTCAAAATCCAGGCTGGGCTCACCAGTGTCTAAAGTGAATTTATCCAAGTAGCTGTCAGATTGTATTTTATTTGCTTATTTTATTTGCATAGTCTTTGAAAGGGAAGACTCTTCCACACAAGCCTAAGGGTCATTTGACCTTTGAAAGGGAAGACTCTTCCACACAAACCTAAGGGTCATTTGACCTTTGAAAGGGAAGACTCTTCCACACAAGCCTAAGGGTCATTTGACCTTTGAAAGGGAAGACTGTTCCACACAAGCCTAAGGGTCATTTGACCTTTGAAAGGGAAGACTCGTCCACACAAGCCTAAGGGTCATTTGACCTTTGAAAGGGAAGACTCTTCCACACAAACCTAAGGGTCATTTGACCTTTGAAAGGGAAGACTCTTCCACACAAACCTAAGGGTCATTTGACCTTTGAAAGGGAAGACTCTTCCACACAAGCCTAAGGGTCATTTGACCTTTGAAAGGGAAGACTCGTCCACACAAGCCTAAGGGTCATTTGACCTTCCTGTCCCCCTCCTGCTTGTTGACTGGCGAGTCTTTCCTCCTTAGACGACCAGACATTGGAAGTCAATTGCTCCCACTTTTTGGAGTCTCTCATTGTCCTTGCTAGTCATAATCTGTTTTTTGGAGGGCATCATTTTCAGAATTACATGTTTCAGTGATTTCTTTCATGGGACAAACTTGATCTGGGTAGCTGAAGGAGAAGCAGGGTGTTATGAGTAAAGGAGGTAGAGCCAAATTGGCTGAAGACCTTAGAATTGGCTGGTGTCGTATCCAGAGTCCCACAGGTTGAACCAGATGGAGACAGACAACATGGATCTATCATTATGGTAAGTACATAGCTCTCAAACGGCTCAGAATTTGCTTCGATAAGATCAAAGATATTTGAGAAACTGACCAGCTGTTTGTATCCTGTCAGCAGGCCAAGTTGAGCAACCAAGTCTCTAAACAAATTAATTTCCTTATGTGATGTCCACCATGATAGAGCCTTACTTTCTCCAGTTAAAGAGCTGTGGTTGGATGCTTTGGAGCCTTTTACAAAAATAATTGATTCCAAGCCTATTCTAGAAACAGACAGTTGGTGGTCTCTGCACAATTTCAGTAAACATTATAGGGTAGATGCCTTCTCAACATCCAGAGAGTCATTTGTCAGATTTGTTCGCACTAGATTAGTTTGCACTTCCTTGGCTCCTGATCCATCCGCTCTTGCTAACAAGTAATCTTTGGGAAACGGGAACAAGGGAACTGTTTCCTGCACCATCCCCCGCATAAACTAGCTTCGCCATTGAGTATTCTGTTCCGCCACAGCCTGAGAACAGGCTTCATTCCAGCAGAGTACAGAGCTGCCACTGTCATCCCCTTGCACAAAGGTGGTGCCAGTACTGACCCTGGAAGCTATCACTCCATTTGCTTGACAAGTCTGATCTGTAAAGCCATGCAACGTGTTGTTATAGATCTCATAAACAGGGACATAGGCAGTCTCCAAGCACTTGACCCCACCCAGTTCAGATTCGTCAAGGGAAGATCTTGCCTGTTGAACTTGGTTGATTTCTTTGAGATTGTCACCTAGGCCCAGGATGAGGGAAAATCAGTACATACAGCTTACATTGACTTGGCCAAAGCCTTTGACACAATCCCCAAATCGGGCATCATTGAAAAGCTGACACAACTCTGTTTAATTCCCTATCTCATCAGGTGGGTGGCCAACTGGCTCACCGATGGGATTCACAAGGTCAAAATAGGCGTCTCCACCTTCAACAGCAGACCTGTCACTATTGGTGGTCCCCAGTAGCTGTCCTGGGACCCCTACTGTTTGGCATCTACTTCTCAAAGGTCCAGGCAAAGACAAAAGGTCTGTGGCTGACCAAGTTTGCAGATGACTGTAAGTTGGGTGCAGTCATTGACTCCCCATATGATGTTAACATACTGCAAGAGGGTCTCACAGCAACAAATTAATGGTGCCAAAGTCATGGCCTTAAGTTAAACACAGAAAAATGCATTATCATACCATTTGGCAAAAACAGGGCCCATACTGATTACCACATCAACGGCGACCACCTTAAGCACACAACCTGTGGTGAGATACCGGAGTACACATTTTGGCAATAATCTCACATTCGACCGTCATGTAGCTGCAGTGGTCAGAAAAGCTTGCTTCATCTCATAACTAAAGAGATTGGATCCAGAAAAAATGAGGTGTTTACCTCTCTGTACTCCTCCCTCATTAGGCCAGTAATTGAGTACAAAGCCCGGTTTAGTATGTACCTCTCCAAACACCTGCACCAACTTGGAAAAGCCACCAAAATACCTCATAAGGAGAATCCATGGCCTCCCAACACCTGTCCTATGTGGACAGGCTCAAATCGCTATCACTCTACTCAGTTTCATACAGATTGCTCAGAGGTGATCTGTGTCTCGCCTACAAGGCAGTCTCAGACCCTGCCCTACCAGAGATGCTTCATATCCCTAAGTCTAACTCCTTGCACATTACCTGATCAAAAGGCCTAAATCTAATATGCAACATCAACAAAACCTGCTGGAGAGATAGCTTTGTTTCCCAAAGGCTGCCCCGTCTCTGGAATAGACTTCCCATACATGTGAGAGTACCTCGCTGACCCTCAAGTGCAGCCCTGATGAGTGGATGGGAAAGCACATATTTGTCCCAGGGGTTCCACCTATGCTCCTCATTGACACAGGTGACAGATGCTGACTAAGGTTTCTTTTTGGGGGATAAACTCTTGGCTAGGCGGTAAGGGCCCCAAGGCCATTAGACTAGTACCTCCTATGATCCTTTGAACACCCAGTAGTTTGGAATACTGCAGCAGTGGTGTAAGGAATGACATAGTACAACACCCAGTAGTTTGGAATACTGCAGCAGTGGTGTAAGGAATGACATAGTACAACACCCAGTAGTTTGGAATACTGCAGCAGTGGTGTAAGGAATGACATAGTACAACACCCAGTAGTTTGGAATACTGCAGCAGTGGTGTAAGGAATGACATAGTACAACACCCAGTAGTTTGGAATACTGCAGCAGTGGTGTAAGGAATGACATAGTACAACACCCAGTAGTTTGGAATACTGCAGCAGTGGTGTAAGGAATGACATAGTACAACACCCAGTAGTTTGGAATACTGCAGCAGTGGTGTAAGGAATGACATAGTACAACACCCAGTAGTTTGGAATACTGCAGCAGTGGTGTAAGGAATGACATAGTACAACACCCAGTAGTTTGGAATACTGCAGCAGTGGTGTAAGGAATGACATAGTACAACACCCAGTAGTTTGGAATACTGCAGCAGTGGTGTAAGGAATGACATAGTACAACACCCAGTAGTTTGGAATACTGCAGCAGTGGTGTAAGGAATGACATAGTACAACACCCAGTAGTGTGGAATACTGCAGCAGTGGTGTAAGGAATGACATAGTACAACACCCAGTAGTTTGGAATACTGCAGCAGTGGTGTAAGGAATGACATAGTACAACACCCAGTAGTTTGGAATACTGCAGCAGTGGTGTAAGGAATGACATAGTACAGGCTTGTAAGGGCCCCAGGGCCATTAGACTAGTACCTCCTATGATCCTTTGAACACCCAGTAGTTTGGAATACTGCAGCAGTGGTGTAAGGAATGACATAGTACAACACCCAGTAGTTTGGAATACTGCAGCAGTGGTGTAAGGAATGACATAGTACAACACCCAGTAGTTTGGAATACTGCAGCAGTGGTGTAAGGAATGACATAGTACAACACCCAGTAGTTTGGAATACTGCAGCAGTGGTGTAAGGAATGACATAGTACAACACCCAGTAGTTTGGAATACTGCAGCAGTGGTGTAAGGAATGACATAGTACAACACCCAGTAGTTTGGAATACTGCAGCAGTGGTGTAAGGAATGACATAGTACAACACCCAGTAGTTTGGAATACTGCAGCAGTGGTGTAAGGAATGACATAGTACAACACCCAGTAGTTTGGAATACTGCAGCAGTGGTGTAAGGAATGACATAGTACAACACCCAGTAGTTTGGAATACTGCAGCAGTGGTGTAAGGAATGACATAGTACAACACCCAGTAGTTTGGAATACTGCAGCAGTGGTGTAAGGAATGACATAGTACAACACCCAGTAGTTTGGAATACTGCAGCAGTGGTGTAAGGAATGACATAGTACAACACCCAGTAGTTTGGAATACTGCAGCAGTGGTGTAAGGAATGACATAGTACAACACCCAGTAGTTTGGAATACTGCAGCAGTGGTGTAAGGAATGACATAGTACAACACCCAGTAGTTTGGAATACTGCAGCAGTGGTGTAAGGAATGACATAGTACAACACCCAGTAGTTTGGAATACTGCAGCAGTGGTGTAAGGAATGACATAGTACAACACCCAGTAGTTTGGAATACTGCAGCAGTGGTGTAAGGAATGACATAGTACAACACCCAGTAGTTTGGAATACTGCAGCAGTGGTGTAAGGAATGACATAGTACAACACCCAGTAGTTTGGAATACTGCAGCAGTGGTGTAAGGAATGACATAGTACAACACCCAGTAGTTTGGAATACTGCAGCAGTGGTGTAAGGAATGACATAGTACAACACCCAGTAGTTTGGAATACTGCAGCAGTGGTGTAAGGAATGACATAGTACAACACCCAGTAGTTTGGAATACTGCAGCAGTGGTGTAAGGAATGACATAGTACAGGCTTGTAAGGGCCCCAGGGCCATTAGACTAGTACCTCCTATGATCCTTTGAACACCCAGTAGTTTGGAATACTGCAGCAGTGGTGTAAGAAATGACATAGTACAACACCCAGTAGTTTGGAATACTGCAGCAGTGGTGTAAGGAATGACATAGTACAACACCCAGTAGTTTGGAATACTGCAGCAGTGATGTAAGGAATGACATAGTACAACACCCAGTAGTTTGGAATACTGCAGCAGTGGTGTAAGGAATGACATAGTACAACACCCAGTAGTTTGGAATACTGCAGCAGTGGTGTAAGGAATGACATAGTACAACACCCAGTAGTTTGGAATACTGCAGCAGTGGTGTAAGGAATAACATAGTACAACACCCAGTAGTTTGGAATACTGCAGCAGTGGTGTAAGGAATGACATAGTACAACACCCAGTAGTTTGGAATACTGCAGCAGTGGTGTAAGGAATGACATAGTACAACACCCAGTAGTTTGGAATACTGCAGCAGTGGTATAAGGAATGACATAGTACAACACCCAGTAGTTTGGAATACTGCAGCAGTGGTGTAAGGAATGACATAGTACAACACCCAGTAGTTTGGAATACTGCAGCAGTGGTGTAAGGAATGACATAGTACAACACCCAGTAGTTTGGAATACTGCAGCAGTGGTGTAAGGAATGACATAGTACAACACCCAGTAGTTTGGAATACTGCAGCAGTGGTGTAAGGAATGACATAGTACAACACCCAGTAGTTTGGAATACTGCAGCAGTGGTGTAAGGAATGACATAGTACAACACCCAGTAGTTTGGAATACTGCAGCAGTGGTGTAAGGAATGACATAGTACAACACCCAGTAGTTTGGAATACTGCAGCAGTGGTGTAAGGAATGACATAGTACAACACCCAGTAGTTTGGAATACTGCAGCAGTGGTGTAAGGAATGACGTAGTACAACACCCAGTAGTTTGGAATACTGCAGCAGTGGTGTAAGGAATGACATAGTACAACACCCAGTAGTTTGGAATACTGCAGCAGTGGTGTAAGGAATGACATAGTACAACACCCAGTAGTTTGGAATACTGCAGCAGTGGTGTAAGGAATGACATAGTACAACACCCAGTAGTTTGGAATACTGCAGCAGTGGTGTAAGGAATGACATAGTACAACACCCAGTAGTTTGGAATACTGCAGCAGTGGTGTAAGGAATGACATAGTACAACACCCAGTAGTTTGGAATACTGCAGCAGTGGTGTAAGGAATGACATAGTACAACACCCAGTAGTTTGGAATACTGCAGCGGTGGTGTAAGGAATGACATAGTACAGTTGTTTAAGAACTTTACAGAGTTTTCTTGTGTCTGGACCTTCACTCTGGCAACTACTACAGCTGCTGCTTTCTTGACTTCTTACTGTGCGTCATTTAGATGTGGAGAGGCACTCCCCGATTCAGGCTGTGCTTCCCCATCCTTCCAAGATGATACATGGCAGGAAATGTGTGCTTCCCATCCTTCCAAGATGATAACATGGCAGGAAATGTGTGCTTCCCATCCTTCCAAGATGTTACATGGCAGGAAATGTGTGCTTCCCATCCTTCCAAGATGTTACATGGCAGGAAGGCTTCTGTAGGTAGAAAATGAACATATCCTGCACAGAAGCATCAACTAGACATTACCAGGGCACATTCAGTGCTGTAAATTTGGGGTTGCCAAATCTGCCCAGTTGTTTGGCCCAACTCATCTTCAAACTTTGGTCACTTACACTCTCATGACCTGAGTGTTGCATCCACAACACAAGCCTTCAGGTCTGATGACATGATTGCAAACTCAAAATCAAAAGTACAATCACTGTTATGTAGGAAGATATCTGATGCAGTATAAGTTTTACTTTTTTTTGTCATGTGCTTTGGCATTCCTATTTTGAAGCTAGAAATATAATTGTTCAGTTTTGTCTTCATTGGAAGTCTCTTATAGTTTGAACCTGATTTCTGTACTTATTTTAGGTGATTTCTGCAGAGTTTAATTTGTAGATGGTATTTTCTATTTGTCTGAAGAGAGCACTTACTTCATATTTGTGAAACATATCCTTTCTTTTCAGCATTGTCATTTGTTAATGTCAGAAATGTAGTTTGTTCTCATATTCAGTTGCTAATGACGCATTTTAACTGCAGCAGTTTAATTGTGATAGCGCTTTTGTTTTTGCATTTGTTTAGCACCCTTAGACCAACCATGCTGTAAGGCATTGTATGATTTTGATCCAGAGAATGAAGGTGAGCTGGGCTTCAAAGAAGGGGACATCATCACCCTGACTAATCAGATTGATGAAAACTGGTATGAAGGCATGCTCAATGGCCATTCGGGCTTCTTCCCCCTCAACTATGTGGATGTTCTGGTGCCACTACCTCACTGAGAGCATCATGTGACCTACCCGTTCAACTGCATCACAGATTGGAGGAGAGAGTGGAAGACTCTTCACATTCCTTCTGAGTTTTAATCGAAGACAAACACTAGTTATGTTCTGCAGCCGAAAACCTTGCAGTGTTAACAATGTGTGCAATGATCAGCAGTAAAGGTTTAATGTATCCAAAGGTCTTTGTCGCAGTACTATGTGCCGTACTTGTAATGCACTATTGGAACATTCAGGGCCCTTAGTTTGTACACATAGTGGTCATCAGTTTACAGTTGTCCAGCACTGTAATTCCATGCAGCAGCGTATTTTTGTCAGTTAGACGTTAGAGGTAGAATATATAAGCTCTTTGGTTTACATGCTGAAGTGAGTTTTTTTTTCCTCCTTCATGCTGTCTGGCCAGCTGGATTGGTCATGCATCATGTAAATGTGGCTTTTTATCTTCTGTTTCCACAGCAGTTCCTGTTATGTACCAGCTTGCATTTGTAGAAACATTAAAAAGTGATTACAAACAAACCCCGGCCTTCCATCCCTGTGACGTGTGCTTCCATTGTTATGGGAAGCCTCTAATTGCCAAGGTCATTTTCCGAGTTAGGGTAGCTTGCTTCTTAAAGAAAGCCTGTAAGTTGTGTATGAATAAACATATCTGAATGCTAACGTTGTAAACTAATGAGTTTTAAGCAAGTTAAATATGTTCCTCTGTGTGTCCCCAGTACTGTGGCTGCTGCATGCTGGGAAAAATAGTGCTGCTCTTATCTGCCGGGTTTGTTTTCACTTCATTCCGTTCCACTGCTTTCTGGTGTAGCTCCCTGAGAGTTCCTTTAGTTCTGGATAGTTTTTAATTTGCACTGCGGCACCAGTTCAACACTAATATCCTTATGTACATTAAAGGAGTTTGAATGCTGTTTTTGTTTGGCTCCCTGTAGCCCACTTTTGTCAGTGTCGGGGTTCCAGTTGCAATGCGCTGCCTGTCCCTTAATAGTGCTTTTGTCCTTTCCTTGCCGATCCTGACAGGTGACCCAGTGGGAGTCATTTAAGCCTGTCTGAACAGCAAACAGAACCAACCCCAGGCCCTTCCTGATTCCACTAACAGAACCTGAGGCTCTTAAGTGTGGGAGAAATATGAACTGTGTAAAAAAAAAAAAAAAAAAATCTTGCAAATATCGTATTTTGTAGCCTTTGAATTTCATTTTTGTTTTGTGCGATTGTCTTGAAACTACACAGTCCATCTTTTTTTATATTGACTAAGTAAAGATGGATTGGAAGTGGTCTAAAGTTAAATGTGAATGAATAAGGGATTGTGTAAGAACATTGCTAAATGTCATTTCATCAAAAGAGTCATGCAATGTATTGTGCAGCTTTAAACTTTGGTCCATTTACTTCATTTTTGAATGACATTGTGCTGTGTCAGAATGTGCTTTGCTGTTCTTAACTACACTACATCTTACATAATATGTGTACCTCAGTGAAATTTTATCAGCAGCTCAGGGATTATAAACAGCTCTTGAAAACAGTGTGCATTAAAGAGGTCAGGGATTATAAACAGCTCTTGCAAACAGTGTGCATTAAAGAGGTGTTTCATTGAATCAACAGCTCTTGAAAACAGTGTGCATTAAAGAGGTGTTTAATTGAATCAGTAGCTTTCCATCTTACAGAAAAGGCTGTATTGTGATGTTTGAAGACTGCAAACCTAGTCATTGATGAGACAGTAGTGGCCCGCCAAAATGCACAACTTTCATTTCATGGATGTCAGGAAACTCCAGAGAATGTCAGATGGTATCCCACAGTATGTAGATGGTGGTTGGCAGGATTCCAGCAATGGTGTCCAGGGAGACCACAGAACTGTTTAACGATTATTCTGTACCACCTCTTTGAGTTTCTGGGAATTTTGTAACGACTGCCTTATTTATCATTAGCTGATAATATTTGGTAATGTGTAGAGTATGTTACATGTCACTGCATGATTTCTTTGCTTACCTTTTATTTCCTCATTTTTGTATTCCCAGTGGACTGTGCAAAGACAACCACATGATTATTGAAATATAAATGACCAAATCAGTATGATTTATGCTGAGGAATCCGGCGCATCTTTTGTGCCACATTTAGCATATGTTATGAGCTGCTTGATGTTTGTTAACTAAGAAATGGTTGTCGGATACAAACATACCATTTCCGTTACTCTTCTAGAAGGAAACAGCACCCTGATTGTTTTTTAATGCGGAAGGGAGAGAATAGTGATGTCAAGAAAAATACAGTGGGGAAAAATGCTGACGCTATTCCCAGCGCATCGCTTACAGGATAGATAGAGGTTTCATTTTGTATTTGGGAGGCAAGTGCATTGCAACTGGAAAATATTTTTTAAGAGATGCTAAGATATATATGTTCACTGGTTGTGTAAAAGCATCAATGTTTCAGCTGATTTGCACATTATTCAACTGAATTAATTCATTCCACTATGTAATCTAAACATAGTTACAGATTTTCTATTTCTTATGAGTCACTTACAGAAAAACTTTTTCCTGATTAAGTAGTTGTACCATCTGTTTTCCTGACTGTTGTCCTAGCATGCATTTGGGGTTGGAGAAGAGCGAGACATTCATCTCATTTCGGATGTGCACACAAACAGTGACTTTGCCATAGTGTTCAAGCCTCTCAACGAATGATTTGTGCTTTCAGCATAGAGTTGTATACTACTCTTGGATCATGTGCTTCTGTTGATAGCTGTTGAGATACTGTAGTCCAGGAGCTTTCAGCTTTACATGTACACCTATGTAATCACCTGTGCAATGGAGAGAAGAACTGTATGTGCGTCTTGGTACAGCTGTTGCACTTTGCTCCTTATGAGGTGGAAAGATGGTCCTACAGTTTCCGTAAACATGAAGGCAGGCTTGGTTTGCTGCTGTGATATGTATAACGCATTGTCTTATGGGTTGATTCGTTTTGTCGTTCAGAAGAGAGTCTTCAAATTCATTTTTCTCTCTTTTTATTGTATGCTGTTTTTTACTAAACCACAGTTGACCCTTAATCCATACATAAATGCAGACGGATGAATCTTGTATAACATTTGTCTTAACTTTTGGAGCATTTTACTTACTTGTTCTGGTCTGGGATAGTCTTTTAGAAGCTGCTTTTTGCAAAGACTTTGCTCTTGAGTTGAATAATGAAGGTTCCCATGTGTTGTGGTAATATCCTTTCAAGGAATAAAATGTATTTCTTCCATTAGCCCATCATTCCCTCTCCCTTCCTGTATAAATGGAGGCCAGGGGACTAACTGAATCCTGACATGACCCTGCAAGTTGCAGCACTCCAGGGAGAGAATGACCTTGGACGCTCCTGACCTCTATGACTTTCTTTCTTTGTTTAAAAGTGAAGAGAGCCAGAAGGCAGTCATCACATATGTGGCTAGTGTGGGGGTTTGAAGGATACAGGGAAGGAGAAAGCCCAACTAAGCAGAGACAACGTGACCTGACGGGAATAACTACCCATGATAGCGGCTCATTCATGGCCCAGTTCCTGACAGAACATTAGTCTGCAGCAAAGGAAACAGACTGCACACTTCAATGATGTTCTGCTTGTCTCTGCTGCAAACACAACACGAGTATTTTATGTGCAAGCTGGCATAAGCTACTCGATCTCAGTTGCCCATGCTTGGCTCCTGCACCTTAAACACTAATTGAATTTGTCTTGTCTGGGTTGCAGTCAGGGTTTTCAACTTCTGTGCCACAGTTCCGGGCAGGCTGACCAATATTTTAACCTCATACCTAGTGCTTTACCACTTATCTGTTTGTACTTAAGATCATTCAGCCACAAGAGCCATTGCATCTCCCTCATTCCCACCCTACAGCAGCACGTTTTGTGTTAGGAGTTCTGTCCTAGAGTAATATTCTCAGAATGTTTCTCACGTCAAATGCTTTTCACACTTGTTACACGTGTGGGTATGTGTGCATGTGTATGGATCCCTATCAGTCGATCGAGTTCAGAAAACTCAAAATTCATATGGTTGAAAGACTATATGATCAAGTTTTTGAAAACTCAAAGCATTTGAATGGAGATCACGGTACAGCAAGGATTGGGAGATTTACCCTTTTCTTTACTGTAATGTGATTTCAGAGTTGATATGTATAAATTTCAGTGGGGCATGCCCCCCTGCATAAATGTAACAAAAAAAGGAGATTTTTTGAGTTTTCGGAAACTCTATCATATGGTCTCATCCATATGAATTTTGAGTTTCTGAAAAATCAATCATCTGATATAGATTCATCCATACACATGTACATACATATATATATGTGGATCTAGGACTGTTGCATGAAATATGTGTGTGTGTGTGTGTGTGTGTATACATATATATGTGTGTGTGTGTATACATATATATGTGTGTGTGTGTATGTATATATATAAAATGATTCTGTCATGAAAGAGAATCACAAATGGTAGAGAAAAAAAAAAGAAACCCAAAACACTGAATGACTAATAAGAGTGAATTGCAAAACAGTGAATACTTCCCTCCTACTAAAAACACCCTCAGTCAGTAAACTTTGGCAACAGAAATTGAGGTCATTTGTCGACTTGATATTAGTACTATTAGGGAAAGATTTTCAGTAATACAATGTTTAAGGTTATTAAGGTTAGGGTTCTGCCGCTAACCCCAGTCCTACCCATTACTTCACTAAAAAGAGTGCCCTAACAGCATCACTGTGTCAGACAAAATGACACAGAACATTCCCAACACTGAATCTGTCCCCTTACCTAACCCTTAACCATGAACACCTGTACGACACTGAATCTGTCCCCTTACCTAACCCTTAACCATGAACACCTGTACAACACTGAATCTGTCCCCTTACCTAACCCTTAACCATGAACACCTGTACAACACTGAATCTGTCTCCTTACCTAACCCTTAACCATGAACACCTGTACAACACTGAATCTGTCCCCTTACCTAACCCTTAACCATGAACACCTGTACAACACTGAATCTGTCCCCTTACCTTTACTCTAACCCCAACCCAGAAACACTTGCATAGACACACTAACCACTGTAACACACACTAACTACTATAACACACTCTTGCACATCTTCACAGCTACCACTTTTTCATCCAGACATTAATTTTCCTACACACTCCTACTTACCTACACTATATAAAAATTAAATTCAACTATATGTGATTCACAAAAATGAGCAAGCACTCATTTCTACATTTTCTTTGTGTGTATCACACACTCCCCACCCAGCCATCCTTTGGCCTGCACTGGTTGCTTTGCCAAGTGCTCCCCTTCCCACACACAGTACAGCGCTACACCACTGTTACCGTGGTGTCTCATTCCATGTATATGCTTCTCTCATGATTTACATGCTGCTGTTCCAAGTACAGCGCTACACCACTGTTACCGTGGTGTCTCATTCCATGTATATGCTTCTCTCATGATTTACATGCTGTTGTTCCAAGTACAGCGCTACACCACTGTTACCATGGTGTCTCATTCCATGTATATGCTTCTCTCATGATTTACATGCTGCTGTTCCAAGTACAGCGCTACACCACTGTTACCGTGGTGTCTCATTCCATGTATATGCTTCTCTCATGATTTACATGCTGCTGTTCCAAGTACAGCGCTACACCACTGTTACCGTGGTGTCTCATTCCATGTATATGCTTCTCTCATGATTTACATGCTGTTGTTCCAAGTACAGCGCTACACCACTGTTACCATGGTGTCTCATTCCATGTATATGCTTCTCTCATGATTTACATGCTGCTGTTCCAAGTACAGCGCTACACCACTGTTACCGTGGTGTCTCATTCCATGTATATGCTTCTCTCATGATTTACATGCTGCTGTTCCAAGTACAGCGCTACACCACTGTTACCATGGTGTCTCATTCCATGTATATGCTTCTCTCATGATTTACATGCTGCTGTTCCAAGTACAGCGCTACACCACTGTTACCGTGGTGTCTCATTCCATGTATATGCTTCTCTCATGATTTACATGCTGCTGTTCCAAGTACAGCGCTACACCACTGTTACCGTGGTGTCTCATTCCATGTATATGCTTCTCTCATGATTTACATGCTGTTGTTCCAAGTACAGTGCTACACCACTGTTACCGTGGTGTCTCATTCCATGTATATGCTTCTCTCATGATTTACATGCTGCTGTTCCAAGTACAGCGCTACACCACTGTTACCGTGGTGTCTCATTCCATGTATATGCTTCTCTCATGATTTACATGCTGCTGTTCCAAGTACAGCGCTACACCACTGTTACCGTGGTGTCTCATTCCATGTATATGCTTCTCTCATGATTTACATGCTGCTGTTCCAAGTACAGCGCTACACCACTGTTACCGTGGTGTCTCATTCCATGTATATGCTTCTCTCATGATTTACATGCTGCTGTTCCAAGTACAGCGCTACACCACTGTTACCGTGGTGTCTCATTCCATGTATATGCTTCTCTCATGATTTACATGCTGCTGTTCCAAGTACAGCGCTACACCACTGTTACCGTGGTGTCTCATTCCATGTATATGCTTCTCTCATGATTTACATGCTGCTGTTCCAAGTACAGCGCTACACCACTGTTACCGTGGTGTCTCATTCCATGTATATGCTTCTCTCATGATTTACATGCTGCTGTTCCAAGTACAGCGCTACACCACTGTTACCGTGGTGTCTCATTCCATGTATATGCTTCTCTCATGATTTACATGCTGCTGTTCCAAGTACAGCGCTACACCACTGTTACCGTGGTGTCTCATTCCATGTATATGCTTCTCTCATGATTTACATGCTGATGTTCCAAGTACAGCGCTACACCACTGTTACCATGGTGTCTCATTCCATGTATATGCTTCTCTCATGATTTACATGCTGCTGTTCCAAGTACAGCGCTACACCACTGTTACCGTGGTGTCTCATTCCATGTATATGCTTCTCTCATGATTTACATGCTGATGTTCCAAGTACAGCGCTACACCACTGTTACCATGGTGTCTCATTCCATGTATATGCTTCTCTCATGATTTATATGCTGCTGTTCCAAGTACAGCGCTACACCACTGTTACCATGGTGTCTCATTCCATGTATATGCTTCTCTCATGATTTACATGCTGCTGTTCCAAGTACAGCGCTACACCACTGTTACCGTGGTGTCTCATTCCATGTATATGCTTCTCTCATGATTTACATGCTGCTGTTCCAAGTACAGCGCTACACCACTGTTACCATGGTGTCTCATTCCATGTATATGCTTCTCTCATGATTTACATGCTGATGTTCCAAGTACAGCGCTACACCACTGTTACCGTGGTGTCTCATTCCATGTATATGCTTCTCTCATGATTTACATGCTGCTGTTCCAAGTACAGCGCTACACCACTGTTACCATGGTGTCTCATTCCATGTGTATGCTTCTCTCATGATTTACATGCTGCTGTTCCAAGTACAGCGCTACACCACTGTTACCGTGGTGTCTCATTCCATGTATATGCTTCTCTCATGATTTACATGCTGCTGTTCCAAGTACAGCGCTACACCACTGTTACCATGGTGTCTCATTCCATGTATATGCTTCTCTCATGATTTACATGCTGCTGTTCCAAGTACAGCGCTACACCACTGTTACCGTGGTGTCTCATTCCATGTATATGCTTCTCTCATGATTTACATGCTGCTGTTCCAAGTACAGCGCTACACCACTGTTACCATGGTGTCTCATTCCATGTATATGCTTCTCTCATGATTTATATGCTGCTGTTCCAAGTACAGCGCTACACCACTGTTACCATGGTGTCTCATTCCATGTATATGCTTCTCTCATGATTTACATGCTGCTGTTCCAAGTACAGCGCTACACCACTGTTACCGTGGTGTCTCATTCCATGTATATGCTTCTCTCATGATTTACATGCTGCTGTTCCAAGTACAGCGCTACACCACTGTTACCATGGTGTCTCATTCCATGTATATGCTTCTCTCATGATTTACATGCTGCTGTTCCAAGTACAGCGCTACACCACTGTTACCGTGGTGTCTCATTCCATGTATATGCTTCTCTCATGATTTACATGCTGCTGTTCCAAGTACAGCGCTACACCACTGTTACCGTGGTGTCTCATTCCATGTATATGCTTCTCTCATGATTTACATGCTGCTGTTCCAAGTACAGCGCTACACCACTGTTACCGTGGTGTCTCATTCCATGTATATGCTTCTCTCATGATTTACATGCTGATGTTCCAAGTACAGCGCTACACCACTGTTACCACGGTGTCTCATTCCATGTATATGCTTCTCTCATGATTTACATGCTGTTGTTCCAAGTACAGCGCTACACCACTGTTACCGTGGTGTCTCATTCCATGTATATGCTTCTCTCATGATTTACATGCTGCTGTTCCAAGTACAGCGCTACACCACTGTTACCATGGTGTCTCATTCCATGTATATGCTTCTCTCATGATTTACATGCTGCTGTTCCAAGTACAGCGCTACACCACTGTTACCATGGTGTCTCATTCCATGTATATGCTTCTCTCATGATTTACATGCTGCTGTTCCAAGTACAGCGCTACACCACTGTTACCATGGTGTCTCATTCCATGTATAAGCTTCTCTCATGATTTACATGCTGCTGTTCCAAGTACAGCGCTACACCACTGTTACCGTGGTGTCTCATTCCATGTATATGCTTCTCTCATGATTTACATGCTGATGTTCCAAGTACAGCGCTACACCACTGTTACCATGGTGTCTCATTCCATGTATAAGCTTCTCTCATAATTTACATGCTGCTGTTCCATTTAGTTAGCGCATAGGAGGAAGGAATGATTTATTTCTTCATCAATAAGAATTAAGTCTGTCATAAAATGTTTCCTTAGTAGCCACATAGTCTTAAGCTGTGGTTGTTGAGCTGTATCGTATACTGTTTGAGGTGCTATGTTCACAAGTTACGAAGATTTCTTTGCAGAAAAAAAAAACATTTTTTTTCTGTGTGTTGTAATGCACCAAAGCTATTTTTTTGAGGGGGGGGGGGAGGGGTTTAATGTCTTTTTTTTTTTTTACATTTACTCCAGTTATATCCTTGTCATTATGGAGTAGTAAAATAGCCATTGGTACTTGCACCAGCCTAAATGTCACCTGTATGTCACTCTGATTTTCTTGCTTTACTGTTCAGTAGTTTTTTGGAGTCTTCAGAAGACACGAGTACAAACCAGACATAAAAAACTGCCATGAAGTTTCCATGTTTTGGTAACACAATAACCAACAGACGTTCGTTGTGGTTTTCACTGTTGCAGTCTTCTCCAGTGGGATATCCTGCCTATGAAGACTTCCTCATTGACCTCAGCTGACTCAATCCCTTTCTTATGTCAGTAATACAAGAGACACATTGGCTGATGCAATCTTCAGACCTTTCTTACCACAGTGTTCAGTATGATTCATTGTGAACAAACATCATTACTTCAGTGTTTCAGTCTGCTTACAAAGCAGGATACAAAGATAGTTACCTCATAGGGGAATACTTTCTGTATTTTTGCATTATATTAACAATAGTACTGTGAGTGGAATATAGGATAGTGACTCCAGCACTGAAGGATTAAAAAGAAAAAAAAAATGTTGCATGGATTCTAGCAAGCAAATACCTCATAAAGTTTGTCACATTTTTGTTATTCTGCTTCGGCCCTCAGCACAACATGGATGAGTGTCCCATCTGTGCCGTGCCTGCCCCAAAGACATTCAGGAGGAGAGCTGAGTCTTTAAGTATGCAGCAGACAAGAGGGTGCATGCATGCCTGATCCCAAAGCCTCTGGGAACCTCCCAGAACTGCACAAGCATTTAGGAAAGTGACATCAAGAAAAGCAATGGGAACCTGAGGACAGTACATGTGATGCTGATAGTTTCCCTAGGTCATAAGACACTAAATCTGGTGAATACTTTCACTACCCCCAGCTTTGGAGTTGGTGTAGCTAAGGCCTGTGACGTGTCAACTCTGTAGGCTGCTATGCTCTGCTTTCTACCATAGCCTCCAAACCTAAATCCCTGAGATATTGGCTGAGGAAGAGGGTAATATCCACTTGCTTTGTTGCTCAAGAGGAGGCTCCAGCGAACAAGTTAAGATCTCGGTCTCCTCCTTGCAAACCAAGACCCCTAAGGTGGTTTACCCAGAAAAATGGAGGTGTAAAGTACTGAATCCCAAGCTAGTGTCCTCTAGCTCACCACTCCCCAGGCTTTTTCACAGCATTTATTCCAGCTAGCTCAGGATGTTGTGTTTCTTGAGGCCCAGGCAGCCAACTTTGTAAATCAGAGGTGTTTAGGTCTGATACCTCATATTCAGCGGCTGATGTGCTGGTTTGTGTGGGCCAGATGTGATTGTTACCTTTGCGTATATGTCTCTGATACTGAAGATACCTTATCTGCCTCACCCCCCCAGAGGATCTCTCCCTTGGGGACATTCTTCATAAAATGAAGGAGGAGCTCCAGTGGGACTCCAAGGAATACTGTTGTAGGACCTTTATCATCCTGCCAGAGCCTAAAGATTTATGGATCAGGACTTCCCACAAGTTACTGTACAAGAATCCTCTGGCTGGTCCAGCAGTGGTGTCCCTAGACTTCAGCAAGGGATAGTCTTCAGCTTTATCCATTCCTGATTGTCAGCATGAATAGGATACTGTTCTTTTGGAAGAAAGCCTGCAGCTCTTTTACCTCAACCTTCAGAGCCTTAAACTTCCAAAATGTTTTCAGGAGATGCTGAATTTATGTAAATTATCATACAAGGTTACATGGCTGTCAGAAATGTGTGGCTGTGGTGTATCATGCAGGGCAGCAGCAAACAGGGTCAGTTCTTTGGAGGCATACTTGGCTGAAAGCAGAGGGCATTCCAGACCACGTGAAGGCTGACCTGTATGCACCCTTCGATAAAGAACTTCCCTTTTTAAAGGATCTTTAAAACACTAGAGGAAAAAGAAAAGACAGTGAAATTGATTAGTCATTTTTTTTCTCTTTCAGACACCTAAGTTAAGCAGAATTTACTTGTCTGTGTCCTAACTTGTCCATGCTGGCCAAGACAAAGGTGAGCCTAACCAAGCGAAGAATGACCCGGTACAGAAATAATGGCAAGCAAAGCCTAAGGAGAAACCTGGGGGGGCCCTCAGGGCCATGACCTCCATTGGAAACAGTAATGACTCGGGAACACCCAACACCCCCCCCCCATACCAGAAAAGTCAAGTGAGCCTAGTCCTACCTGTCTTGAAGAACCTGTTTCACCAGGAGGCCATAAAGAGAGTACCAAAAAGGAGGAGAAAACTCAAGGTTTTTTTCAAGGCTCTCACTAGTTTCCGGAATGTAGGGCACATGGTGGCCTATATTTCTGGGAGCACTTTTGAACACATGGCTACATAGGATGAGGTACCTTTCTTGGCTCTCTTTCTTCAAAAAGCCTTACAGAAGGATACAATCATATCAGGGTTCTGGCATATATGGTATGTATTTTTGAACTACTGCCAAGACTGTGATACCGCTGGAGCAGAGGTCAGGTAGTGTCAGCATTCTTATCCACTGGTAGATCCTGTTCCCGTTCTGCCGTGAATAAATGCATAGTGGAAAATGCTGATAAACTCATTTTAAGGGTAGTTTTCAGACAAGCCCACAAAATGTGAACAAGCTCTATGGACCCCTCTAACTTGATCTGGAGGCTCATGTGAGATCATTGAAAGCTCAGGGCACATGGAACAAGAACATGAGAGAGAAATGCATTAATATAACGTGATGGCTGTTATGTTAGCATTAAAATTATTCATATAGACCTGGGCACAAGGAACTGTCCAAATACTTATGGACACCCAACAGTTATGTGGTGCATCAACAAGGGGGAGACTCACTCCTACATCCTTAGCAGACTGGCAAAGCAGGCATGAGAGATTGCTCAGGAGTCAGGTCTGAGCACCAGGGCACCTTACATCCCATCTCAAAAATGTCTAGGCAGACAGGCTGAGCAGATGCCAGATGGACCCACAGAATTCAGTGTTGAGTCAGGAAATCTTATTGGGAGTTGACCAACAAGTGGGGTTTACCAGAAATGGACCTTTTTGCTACTACCAGAAAACATCCAACTGAAAAAGATTTTCTCCATAAATAGCTCCAGCAGTCTGGAGAGTAAATGCCTTCTGCATGAGTTAAGCAAGTAGTTTCTATATAATTTGCCTTCTGTAACCCTGATTCTCAGGGTACTGCAGAAGATCATGAGGAGAGGCCAGAAGTCGTACTTATAGTTCCTTTTTGATCCAGGTAACATTGGCTGTCACTCCTGCCTAGGCTTATGGAACATTTACCCAGAAAAAAGGGTTCACAGTGCACCCAAACCTGACTGCCCAAAGGCTGGCAGCTTGGATGATATAGCACTCATCCTTTTCAGGCATGTGGTTTCAAAAGATGTGTTAAATAAGATGAGGGGAGCTGAGAAACCTAATACAAGGAAACCATACCTAGCAGAATGTAAGAGATGTCTCTTTGGTGCCTCTCCATGGGCAGCGACCTGAATGCAGCTTGAGTGTCACTTGTCCTGAATAACCAGGTCTGTCATATTCCTCTTTAAATGTACATATTTTGCTGTGTTAGCCACCCTACTTGCTGATTTTTCTTTGTATTCTCACTTGGTGAAGCTGTTTCTTAACGGACTGTTGCATATTAGGCCACCAAGAAGGGACATTACCCTGTCCTTGTAACCTCATCTTTGTTAGAGAAGCTGACCATGGCTCGCTTTGAACTAGCTGCTTCAGACCCTCCTCTGGTACTTTTTTAGAAGATGCCTTTCTTGGTTGCTGTGATGTTGGCTAAGAGAATCTTAGAATTGCACGCATTTGACCATCTGCTTATTAACGCCAAGGACAGGGTTTTCAGATTTTCTTGAATATGGCCATTCTTCTCCCTTTGTTTTTAGTAAACCCCAGAATAATGGGGAACAGTTCATACTTTGAATGTGCATAGACAGCTGAGATTTTATTTGGGCAAAAACAAGTCAGAAAATCATTACAACTGTTTTTGTCATTTGCAAACGTCAAGGAGGGCAAGCCTGTAAACAGACATTAACTGGCTTGTCCACTCTGTGCTGTTATATTGCCTGTGTAAAGTCATTAGCAAAGTATGTAAAAGCCCCTCCCCTTCAGTTAGAGCCACAGCAGCAACAACATTCCACTGAGACTGGTACTTAGCTGCTTTTGTCTTAGGTCCATACCTTCTCAAAACATTGTCTGGGTGCTGCATCCAAGGCCATAGCAGAGTTTGTTTCTGTTGTACTGCATGTCATCTCAGCCAGGACCATCTCCCACTGACTCTGGGCTTTCAGAATCATCTCACTGATGTGGAATGCACAGTGAATAGTACAATGAACACTACATTTTCGTTAGGAACTCCTCCTGTCAAGAAGTTATGAGATGGCCAAAAAACAAGGAGTCCACTTATTAAAAATTCTTGATTGTCACCTTTGCAACCTGGAGTATAGCAGTTGATTTTCACCACAATGATGGGGGGGGGTGGCACAGTGGATAATATTGTCGCCTCACAGCAGGAGGTTCCCGGATTCAATTCCTGGCTGCCCTGTCTTCTGTGCAGAGTCTTTATGTCCTCCCTGTGTCTGCCTGGGTTTTCTTCAGGTGCTCCAGTTACCTCTCACATTCCAAAACATGCAGTAGGTGGATTGGACACTAAAATAGCCCTAGGGGTGTGTGTGTGTAGTATGGAAGAACTAACATGGCAGGGCTTGGCACCCAGAGGTGTGAACCTTGGCTCTAGATGATCGCCACTGTTTTAGTGACACCCCAACCCCATGTGCAAAAATGGGAAAAAAGGATTGTGAATGGATGGATGGAGTGGTGACAGAGGGAGAAAATTAGCTTGTTTCCATTTTAGTAATGGCCGCCTACAAGACCAGCGTAATAAGAAGAAATGGTGGCAGTTCATGATATGCCTGACCCTCTGCATTCTCCAGCCAAGTAAAGGTAGAGTTAGGTGTCAGTCCAGTGCAGCCTTGGGTGTGTTTTATCTCAGAGTTGTTTAAAGTCAGCCACTTATTGATGTAGCTTGGAATACTCCAGAAAACCTGAAGCTAATTTCCGGCAGTATTCTGACATGTACAGCATATTACAGAAGATTCCAGCTAGATTCTGTCCAATTTTGCAGACACATTAAAAAAAATCATATTTCTGAGGAGATCCTAAATCTGTTGAGTTCCCATGCCTGTTTAGGCATCTAACGCCACAGTAGTACACTTCATGTTCTGTTTTTGGATCCCTTTTCCAGGTAACTTCAGATTCATAGTTATCACTTTTGATGTCCCTCAGACTTTTGTATGATTTCCCTGCTAGATGATAGGATGTACCTTCTTCCTCTTTTACCTCCAGAAGGAGACCCCATTTCTGATGGTCTTTCCTTCCCTCTTTTAGCTTATTCAAAACATGGAAGAGCTGGAAATATCAGTGCTGACACCTTTTTTCTGTTGAAAAGCACTCCTTAAATTGGGCCTAAGAAAGACCCTTAACTTGATCAATTAGCTAATCCCAGTAGTGGTAACCAGGCCTGTAACTAATTTACACTGCCATTTAGATATTCTCACCCAGTGTGATTGTTTATTGGCAGTGAGTAATCTTCCTAGTTTCATGAAAATATAGCCCCAAAGTCTATATGGGTGGCTATTGCTTATAGAAGCATAAAAACTCTTTTCGTCTTAACTCTGTCTTTTACACTTTAAACAAGCAGAAATTGACTTTACATTGTTTGTGAAATACATTGCTGTTTTGTACCTCAGAGTATTAGCTACCATGAAGCAAAGCTTATAACAATCTGAGATATCTGGTCCTGTAGACAGTCCCCGCATCCCTAATCTTCCTTTTCTTGGGAGCATTTCCCGTGTGCCTTCTCTCCCCACTGTTCCATTACACTGCATTCATCAGAGGCAGTAGTCCTACTTGTATTTGAGTCATGTGTGTTATAGCTGAGGCGGCTCAGGCCTAAACTAATGAACACTTTGCTTGCTTCCTTTTAACTTATCAGTATCAAAAAACTGAAGGGGGGGCATTTATTTGGTGATAGAAATTGGTAGCAAGTTTGAATACGTTTACTCCAGCATGTGTTTATGGTGAAAATTAGAAGCACTTATGTAATGCCGAATTCCTTAGGAAGAGAGTTCCACAAGTATATCCCGTGTTCAAGAGCTGAATACATATAGGCTTCTTGCATTTAGCTGTATGTGATTGAACCCAACATTATCACTGGAAACAACTCTTAATAAATGTTTTTGTGGCTTTCATTTGAAACAGTTGTACATGTTTGACGTCATGGTGTCCTGTAGTGAGTTTACAGATTTCTCAAGCATATGCTTACATCTATTTTTAATGTTGCATCTTGGGTCAGCTATAGCAACAAATGCAAAATTAAGCCATGTAATTGTGTCCAAGTTAACCCAGTCTTTTTACTTTTGGAAAGGTAATGAGTTTGAACTGCATAACAGATGCAGGTAGTATTACTGTGGGTACCCCTTGGCCCTGGGGTACCCCTTCTATTTCTTGTGCCCTGCAAAATATGTAAATAAACTTTGGATAATACTGTATTTTGGGTCATAGAATCAGGGTGAGGCTGGACTCGGGAAAACAGATGGTGAAAAGCATAGGATTACATTATGTCGTTGTGGTCCTTTAACTTTTGTATTGTGGTATTACACTCCATGCGAGAAGAATAATCTTGTAATTGTATCTTTACTAATACTTAATCTGGCTTTTGATATATAAGACCATTATCTTGTTGCATCTGAAAGCAAATGTACTTTTTTTTCTTTTTTAATTTTGCATGTCAACATGGCTTTATTGTTTAACTAGTGGTAAAACGTAGGTAAGTGTCTTGTGCTGCTAAAGACAGAAACTCATAGAGTTTTAATTTCTTGTTTCAGTAGCATTACGTCACACCCTGATTTTAGCATGTGTTTTACAGTTTCAGAAAAAATATTTTCCCTCCGATTGTAATCAGTAAAATAAAAGTATTAAATGTCTTTCTAAATTTCTAAACCTGTGTGTGTGTGTGTTATTAGTTTGTGGTTTAGTTGTTGGGGAATTCTTAATGATCGAGTTGGGAAATGTCATCTTTAAAAGGGTAGGTGAACTGCCTTTTTAAGGAAAGTGTCAACATGGCGGCCCTCTTCCTGTTCTTTGTTGCTGTTTTTCCTTTGCTACAAGTAAACATCCTCTACTGCCACTATCCTGTCTTCTCCCAACATCCTGTGCAATAACTGTATCTTCCCAGGCCTACAACAGATTTCAGTTGTGGTGAAAGAACTTACCTGGACTTTTGTCCCTCTGGTGTTAAGAATGCTACGTATTTTCCATCCTTAGGAACATTTTTGGTACAGTCTCAGACTGGGAGAAAGATGCGAGTATCTCATAGGTATGTTTAGTGTATTGCCAAGGATTTCTGAAGATATGTATCAGTTTGTCCAAGTTCTGCTGTTAATTTAGTTGTAAGTTGCCTGAGTTGTATGTATACTATCCTGCCTCTGTTTGTACTGATTGTGTTAACTGTTACTCGAGGCACCGTGTCAGCCACTTCACTTAGCTACAAGAATTAAAAAAACAAAAAAAAGCAGTGGAGAATCAACATATGTGAGCGGAGAAGAACTTTGGATAAAAATGTGTGCAGGTTTTACTGATTTTGGTAATCATTCATAAGTTAGGTCTTGTGACATTGTCATATTTCATCTGCATGCGGGAAACTTTGTTGATGGTATGTTAAGGTTAGATACAGCTTATTATTTTTTTTTTTTTTTTATTATTTGCAGTTGGTTTACCAGGATAGTCCATTGGGCCAAAAAGAACCCGTTTTCAATGGAGTCCTGGGGAGAAAAGCTCCAGCACAGACAAAAATTAGGTACATACACAAGATTGCTAAATATAATTATACAAAAGTAGTAGATGAAACATTTAAGCTCAAAAATTCAAGAAGCATTCAAACCATACAATAACTGAGGATTAACGTGAAGTACATGAGCTGAGACAGTAACGTGATTTACATAACAGAGATCAATGAGGATTAATGTGAAGTACGTGAGCTAAGACAGTAACGTGATTTACATAACAGAGATCAATGAGGATTAATGTGAAGTACGTGAGCTGAGACAGTAACGTGATTTACATAACAGAGATCAATGAGGATTAATGTGAAGTACGTGAGCTAAGACAGTAACGTGATTTACATAACAGAGATCAATGAGGATTAATGTGAAGTACGTGAGCTGAGACAGTAACGTGATTTACATAACAGAGATCAATGAGGATTAATGTGAAGTACGTGAGCTGAGACAGTAACATGATTTACATAACAGAGATCAATGAGGATTAATGTGAAGTACGTGAGCTGAGACAGTAACGTGATTTACATAACAGAGATCAATGAGGATTAATGTGAAGTACGTGAGCTGAGACAGCAATGTGATTTACATAACAGAGATCAATGAGGATTAATGTGAAGTACGTGAGCTGAGACAGTAACGTGATTTACATGACAGAGATCAATGAGGATTAATGTGAAGTACGTGAGCTGAGACAGTAACGTGATTTACATGACAGAGATCAATGAGGATTAATGTGAAGTACGTGAGCTGAGACAGCAACGTGATTTACATAAGAGATCAATGAGGATTAATGTGAAGTAAGAGAGCTGAGACAGTAACGTGATTTACATAACAGAGTAGTTATTCAGAAGGAACATAACATTACATTACAGAGTAGTTATTCTGAATGAACACAAGCTTTGTTAGGTAAAGTTAAGTATCATAAGCATAAAGGAGGTAAGATATCATATATTTATGAGGGGTGGGAGCAAGAACAATCCCATTGGGACCTTAGATGTGTATGAAGAGATTTTTTGAACATGTAGTGATTAGAGGTGGTACGAATGGATGGTGGGAGTGAGTTCCAGAGACGGGAAAGGTTAGAGGATAGTAAGTGTTTACCTGGGGGATAAGATGGTTTATGAACTTCTAGTAAGTTTTGATTGTTGGACCTTAAGACTCTATTTGGTGGGTGCATTTTGAAGGCAGAAGACAGGGAGGGACAAAGAGAGGGGTTGAGAATGAGCTTATGAGCTAAAGTCAGCTGTATATAGATGAGATGATTCGATAGTTCAAGCCAGTTTAGTTTTTGGAGAGAGGAACAGTGGTGGGTGGAGGCTTAGTTTTGGAAGCCTGTATTTACCTACTTTCTGGTCTCTGTTGAGGCTACTGGCCTGTGTTTAGTGCCACTGACATTGTATTTTCTGTGTGGTTGTGTACAGTAGGCATGTTACTTATGCACATGTTATTGATTTGTGTATGTAGTGGTATATTGTAGAGCAGGTAAATGTTAAAATGTTTAGATTCCATACTTATTTTACTTTTTTCATATATTTTGTGTTTTATTTGCAGTATAAGGAGCTGATCCTTCACAGACTTTTTTCAGCTATGACCTGGACCACAAGAACGATGGTAAATGGATAGTTTAAAGGTAGCCAGTGTCAGTTAGCATTTTGGGGTGGTGTGGGAGGAAAACAAACCAAAATATGCAGAGAAAACCCAGGCAAATGCTGATAGAATGCTCACACTTCACACAAACAGTAACTGTTAGGAGAGCTGTGAGGCAAAACTTACAACCAGTTGATACAGATGGGCAAATTACAGAAGTATTTTTTTAAGTGAAGTCCTGGTGGTGGACTACATAAAATAAAGCTTGCAGTCACATTAGGTATTCATCATGCTTCACTGCTGTGTAAATACTACTGGGATTTGCTGCCTGAACACCAGAAACTTGTTCCGTCTCCCCTGGCCCAGTGGATGCCTCCAAACTGATGTCAGGATGTTTGAGTATAAAGGGTAATCCACTGGTGCATTTCCTTAGTTCATTCTTGCTGTCAGAGTTTGAAGTAACAGTGTTTGCTAAATGCATCTTGGTCTGAAGCCAGAGAATCAAACCATAAATGCTAGGTCCCCCTTTGGGTGACCTCTTTTTTTGTTTTTTTTCCCCAAAAAATTGTTAGCTGTTATGAAAGTTTTTAATGTTTACTAGTGTGGAAAGGAAATCCCCCACTGGGGACTCCCACTGTCTCTCTTTTGCATGTGTCCAGAGCACAACATGCCCAGATGTCCCCAGTTGTCACTTCAGAAATATATAGAGCACTACTATGATATTCTGCATTCCCTTTATTAAAAACAAGTGGTGTCTTAAAACAAACCCTTTTAGAAAACTGGATAACAGCACTTCTGTGTCTGATGGCACTACCTGGCAGAAGGTAATTAGAGGGAATTGGTGTTTGCAAGACCTCTCCACTGACCAACTCATCTCTGAGGCCTACGGCAAGACCTCTTCAGAGGCCATTATATCATAGGCACCATGGACATCTGTTCAGGTTGAGTGCACCCAGATCTCGTGGGTCCAGAGCAGCTAGGTAGCACTGGCTTTTGATGCCTGGACCCTCCTAAGGAGGAGGTCAGACTCCCCCACAAATAGGGAGATTACAAGGGACTGTATTCAGATCAGGCTTACCTCCCCATTGCCTGAGCCTCAGGTGACCATCACACCCAAATTTAGGTCCAAGCTGCAAAAGACAAAAAAGACTAAATTCAGTTTGACCTGACCTCAACCAGCTGAGCCACCATCTCAGTATTTCACAACAGACACCTCAGACTTGGCTTGGGGGACTGTATTGAAAGGGGTGAAAATGCAAGCTCTGTGGAACATGCAGGGCAGACAAAAGCACATAAATGTCAGAGATGTTCGCAGTAATCAATTTTGTAAAAGCCTTAAATCATCATTGATTTCTAGGATATCTGCAAGTTATCACAAACACCACAGTGATGTACATAAACAAGCAAGGAGTACCAGATCTTAACCCTTTGCAGATGTATCATGATTGCATTGGAGGTAGCAGTTCATGTCAGTTTGATTCTACATATATTCTGCTAATGCAGAACGTTGTAGTAGACAGACTGACCAGGAACAGACCCTGATGGACGGAAACTATAAAACTAGTAAAATAAAAATAAAAAAACACCACCAAACCTGTACAGAATGGTAACACTTGACAAACTTTATTAACAGAAAAAGACTAAGCGCTTTCACCCTGAGGCTCCCAGGCCTTTATCAGAGTAACTGTTAAAATTCAAATGCAAGCTTAAGTAAACTCAACAGTCACATGATCAATGCAATAGAGAAGTGAATGAATACTTATGTAAAAAGACTACATCGGTATAAGCAAAGTGCTGTGTTCAATAGAAATCACCTTTAAGTATACATATAGATGTATATTAATTCATTTATAGCAAATTGTTTTAAAATGCTTGTGCTAATAAAAAAAATATATTGTATAACTTAGTTAAAAATGCTGATTTAAAAAATGTTAGGTAAAAATGTTAAATATATAATACACACTGGTTACAGTATTTTCTTGTCATTAAAATGTCAACTTTATTGTGAAAAAAACAATTTTTGATCAAGATACTATGAACATCTTAGGACTGTTTCCTAGAAGTACCTATAGTAGGGGTCCTAACATCAAAAATTTATTGGAGAAGCAACAAACAAAAACAAGAGGTTTAGCCTCCAAGATGTCAAAGTGTAATGCTTGCAAGGCCTGTAAATTTATTAACACAGGGCCATATGTTGCAATAGATGGTTATTATTGTACCCTTCCATGTCCTGGTAAATGCAACTGCAATGCCAAGATGGTGATATATCTAGCTTACCTGTATGTCCTGTCCTGTTGTCTATGTGGATAAAACCACTAGGAAACTTAAGGAAAGGATATTAGAATATAGTAGAGACATCAAGAAAGAGAAAAAAAGAGAATGCATTATATATGCATTCTAAGAACTAATTTTGTTTGTTTCTTTCGGCTTTTCCCAGTTAGGGGTCGCTACAGCGGAACTCCGGTCCACTAATGATTGGCAGTAGAGTTTTACATGCTGGCTTGCCGGGCCTAACACACAACCTTCAATGAAGGAAGGCCCATTCACGCATGTCGCCACACAGAAGACGCTCTAACTGAGAATCGGACGGGGTGACAACGCTACCGGAGCACCACCACCGCAGCCATTCTAAGAACTAATAATTTCAAAAATGTTCTGTTTTTTGTCATCAACAGAGTGTTTGATTATGGTAGGGGTGGAGACTTGAACATACATCTTGAGAAACTAGAGTTTGTGTGACAACTAAGAATTAATGCCACTGTTTATCCTGGCGTAAATGACCATATCTCATTAGCTCCGGTGTTAAAATTAAGGGCATTGGATATCTGAAAATATTTAAGGTCTGTTTATTGTGGTTCCTTGGTTCCCTAAATACAATAAATATACAAAGTACAATGTAGGCATTATGTAGTGTAACCAGTGTGTATTTTATATTTAACATTTTTACCTAACATTTTTAAATCAGCATTTTTAACTAAGTTATACAAAATATCTATTTTAGGGGTTATATTAGATAAATGAAAGTTTATCTTACCGAACGCTGACATTATCAATAATCCCAGAACTGGAAACTGCAATTGTGGAGGGATGCGCCCCCCCCCCACACCCCCTGCTAAATATATATTCCAACTCCGAGATCGCACCACAGTGAGGAAAGGGCAAATATTCCCATCATCACTGTACTGCAATCTCACAATTCCGGTTTCAGGTTCCGGGATATTTGCTCATGTTAGCGTTCGGTAAGATAAACTTTTGTTTATCTAATATATACCCCTATTTTATTAGCACAAGCATTTTAAAACAATTTGTTGTAAGTGAATTAATATATATCTATATGTATACTTAAAGGTGATTTCTATTGAACACAGCACTTTGCTTATACTGATGTACTGTCTTTTTAAATAAGTATTCATTCACGTCTCTATTGCATTGATCATGTGACTGTGTTAAGAAGTTTATTTAAGCTTGCATTTGAATTTTAACAGTTACTCTGATGAAGCCCTGGGAGCCACAGGGGAAAGCGCTTAGTCTTTTTCTGTTAATAAAGTTTGTCAAGTGTTACCGTTCTGTACAGGTTTGGTGGCGTTTTTTATTTTTATTTTACTAGTTTTGAGTTTCCGCTCTTTTGGGTGTTTTTTTCTATTTTGTGGATGGAAACTATACCCAGGGATCTTTCGGGAATTGATCCAACTCACCTCAGATAGACCTGATGTTAAGTTGTCAATCTCGCCTTCATTCTTGCTTGATGGGTTCGGAGCCGATCCTCGGCTCGGACTCGGCACTTGCTAAGCTCGAGAGTCACTTTTACCAGCTCGAGGCAGCCCCATATCCCATGATGCAAGGCGGTAAGTACCCAGATCTCGTTTGCCGCTTCGCCGATGAGGTCCTCCTTTTACCAGCTCCTGGTAAGTGATTTATACACTACTACTTTTGCCCCTTTTTCAGTTAAAGTTAAATTTATACTTACATTTTATAGTTTTAGACTAGTTTTAGTCCTTTTCTGACTAAAATTCCCTCTCTCCAAAAAAGTTTTTAGTCAGGCCTTCTCCCATCCCATCCCCCCCCCCTTGTTAGGGTGTGTGTGTGTTTGTGAGAGAATAGTTTTTCCCTTTTTCTTGGGATTGTAATTTTTCTTGGACAGGTGTTGTGTGTGTGTGTGTTTTTACACCATGTCTAAGGAAAGGGTCTCAGGCTTTAAGAAGTGTGACTCGTGCTGTCAGAAGATGTCTCTGACAGACGGTCACACTTCTTGCTTATACTGCCTGGGACCTCTCCACCTGCAGGACTCCTGTGCGATTTGTCATTCTTTTAGCCAGAGAGTCCTGCAGGAAAGGAGAAATAAGCTTATTTTGAGGGGCCTACTTAAGCCGGAGGGCTCTCCGGCTAAGTCAGCTCCATCTAAGACTTCTAAGTCTTCCAAGGCCCAGGCTTCTGTGTCCAAGCCTGCGGCCTCGGCTCCGACTCTTTCAGAGTCGAGATCGCCCGCTGGAGCCGATCCTGGTTTGCACAAACCTTCGGCACCGATGGCTATCGGTGCCGATTCTGGTTTGACCACTTCGGTGTCGGCTCCGATCGGTTCCGATCACCATGTGGCTCAGGCTTTGGTGTCGGCGCCGACCGGATCCGACACCCTTACTTTTTTGTCTGTATCGGCTCCGGTCGGAGCCGATGCATCGAAACCTTCTGTCGGTGCCGAAAAGTTGTCGGCTCTGACAGCTTCCATGGTTTCGTCGGCTCCGATGGTTCCTTCGAGGAAGAGGACTAGGTCCCCTTCCTTGGAACCGATACTCTTGGCTCCGGCTTCTCCTCTCCTCTCGGAACGGAGCCATCGGAGCCGATCATCCAGGTCATCCAGGCTTTCTGACCATGATTTAGAGAGAGTGGTCAGTAGATTATTAAAATCACAGGCACTGGCCCAAATGCTACATAGTCCGTCTCAACAGACGACTATTAGTCCACACCCCATTGCAGTTCCTCCTTCGACTCTACCCCAAAGTTTGGAGTTGGAGTCTTTGGGAATGGTTTCTGCTACGGCTGAGGGACAGATACCCCCTTCTGCTCCTTCAGCCTCTACTCTTATCTCCTCTTCGAGACCTTCCTTAGAGGGATTCAGTGGTCGGGCTTCCCTGGTCTCCTCCGAGGGGGTGAGTGGCATCGGACCCTTGCCCGACCCCACTCTTCCCCTTGGAGCCTCGGCCTTGGTGAGCTCGGCTCCGACATCTGCCTCGGAGCCTTCCTTTTCGGTGGGTCCTGGAGTTCCTGGTTCTTCAGAACGGGTTCTCTCGGACCTCCCTGGGAGGGGAGCCTTCGAGGTGATGAAGAGTGTGCTGGCCACTGGACTCAGCCAGCAGTCTATTCCCTTAGCTCCTCCCTCTATGGTGCCTGTCGACATCTCTGCCACTTCTCTTGCTCCCGGACCCAGAGATCCTCCGCCTCAGGTTTCCCCACTGGGAAGAACCCCCTCTTCCGAGGATTCTCCTGATCTGTCAGGAGATCCTCCGCGAAAGAGGACCTGTAAGAGGAAACACGTAGACTCCCCCGAGTCTATCACTTCAGATACTGACTTAGATGAGTCCGAGGGATCCCCAAGATCCCCCTCTGAGGATGTCTCCTTCTCAGACATCCTAGAACTCCTTAGACAGAGGGGAAACTGGCACACCAATAATCCCTCTGAGGATGAGTCAGTATACCTGGAGGCATTTGGATCTCGGCCCTCCACCTCCTGGGTGTCTCCGCCTTTCAACCCCCTTATGCAGGTTATTGCTCGAAAGGCGTGGGCTGCTCCTGACTCTGTAGAGCCAGTCCCTAGGAGGCCTTCTAAATTTATTACTGCCCTGTCGGACAAGCAATTCCTCACAAAAGGTGTCCCTGCTGATGCCATGGTGGTGGCGGCTGCCACTTAGAAGGAACTTGCAGATCCTTCCGTACCTGTCCATCCTCCTAATTAAGGACTCTAGGACCATGGATAGATATGGTAAGCTGATGTTCTCTTCAGCGACCTTTGCTATGCGTTCGCTGAACTACCTATGTCACTTCACCAGACTCCAGAGGGATATCCTTAAGGAGCTAGGTGAAGTAGTACTGGATCCTACAGCTGCAGGGGCTCAAGAAAAAATTGCTTCACAGCTAGGAACCCTTAATTCTATTGCTAACTCCTCCATGCGACTGATATCATATGCTGCTGATGGAGCGAGTAGGGCCGCAGGTACAGGTGTGGCTCTTAGATGCCAAGCCTGGATGCGGCTCTGTAATTTTGCAGATCCCTTTAAGGAGTCCTTCACAAACTCTCCCTTTGATGGGTCAGCTTTGTTTGGCCCTCAAGTGAAGGAAACGTTGACCAGGTGTGAGCAGGACGGCAAGACTCTTTCTGCCGTAGGGGTCCGTTTTTCCACCCCTTCTAGACCTTACCCCAAAGGGCAGAAGGGTGGCAAAATGTGGTTCCACAAATCCCAAGGAGTCACGCCGGATTCACGTGGTCAGTTTACCCCTAGAGGCAGAGGGGGTAACAATAACAGACGCCGCTCTAGAGGCAGAGGGGGTCCACAAAACCAGGGAAGCAGAGAGCCTCTCTGACAAGCCCTTTCAGCATCCCTGAGATGTTGCCCGGCTGTCCATCCTTGGAGGCAGTCGGGGGAAGACTATCGCTGTACCCAGAAGCCTGGCGTTCCCTCACTCAAGACAGATGGGTACAGTCGATCATATCCGAGGGTTACAAAATTCCTTTCGAGGAAAGTCCTTTCTATCACTCAAATTCCCTTCCAGATGTACCACCTGGTCTAAGGGAAATTGCAGAGTTAGAAGTCTTAAAACTACTGCAAAAAAGAGCCATTCAGCCAGTTACAACAGATCATTCAGAGCCGGAATCTACTCAAGGTTCTTTTGGTCCCCAAAAGACGAGACTGGAGACCAATATTGGATCTCAGCAGACTCAACAAGTCTGTGAGGAAGACAAGATTCGAATGGTCACTCTTCAGTCAATTCTGCCCTTCTTACAGAAGGACAACTGGATGTGCTCAATAGATCTTCAGGATGCGTACTATCACATAAAAATTCACAGACGCTCCAGGAGATTTCTCCGCTTTCGGCTGGGGTCCAGTCATTTCCAGTTCAGAGCCCTGCCCTTTGGTCTCACTACAGCCCCCAGAGTGTTCACCAAATGTATGGCAGTGGTCACGGCTCACCTGAGACGTCAAGGATTCTAGGTGTTTCCGTATCTCGACGACTGGCTCCTTTCAGCCACCACCAGGCATCAGCTTGTTCAAGCCAGGGATTACGCAATAAATCTTTGTTCTCAATTGGGCATCTCGATCAACTCTGAAAAATCATCCTTATTGCCCTGCCAGTCTATTACTTTCATAGGCGCAAACTTAAACACTGTTCGGATGTCAGCTACCCTTACAGATCTAAGAATCTCAGACATTCAAAGTCACGTCAGGATCATTCTAGCCAACAAGAAGGTACAGGCCAGAATGGTTCTAAAGGTGTTAGGCCTCATGGCTGCGGCCATTACCCTTCTTCCCCTGGCTCGCTTCTATATGCGCCTTCTTCAATGGATGTTGTTCACTCAGTGGTCTTACCAACAACTTCCAATGCGTCACCAAATACTGGTGACACAGATTTGCAAGAATCATCTTGCTTGGTGGATCACTTCTCCCCAGATTCACCAAGGCAGACACTTTGTACCCCCATCCCCGGTAGCCACTGTCACTACGGATGCCTCCCTGATCGGGTGGGGGGGTCATTATCAGGGCAGGATGGTTCATGGACGTGGCAACCTTCGAATACCACCTGCACATAAATGTCCTAGAGATGAGAGCAGTGCTTTTAACGTTGCAAGCCCTCAACGACTTTCTTCCCGTAGGGACAATTGCAGTCCACACAGACAACATGTCTGTAGTTTGGTATATCAACAAACAGGGCGGAACCAAGTCCTACCCCTTGTGTCGAGAAGCGCTCAGACTTTGGCAATAGGCGATCTCCTCTCATCGGTTTCTGGTAGCAACGCACATCCCTGGGAAAACCAACATTTTAGCGGACAGATTGAGCAGAGCTATTCTCATGCCTCACGAATGGTCTCTCAAACAATCTATAGTGAAAGAGATTTTTCTGGAATGGGGTTGCCCATGTTGCGATCTTTTTGCTACTCTCCAAAACAGCAAATGCCCAGACTTCTTCTCTCTCTTCCCACTGCCAGGCCATCCCCCCAGAGACGCTCTGACCCAGGATTGGCCCCAGGGACTTCTTTATGCCTTTCCTCCATTTCCTCTGATCCCTCAAGTTATCCAGAAAGCAACCGTTTTGAGAGCCAAATTGATTCTCATTGCTCCTTATTGGCCTCGACAAATTTGGTTTCCGTTCCTCCATCGTCACCTTTTGGTGCAGCCGTGGCATCTGGACCCAGTGCCAGATCTTCTGATTCACCAATCCGGTCAGTTGCACCGGTCTATCCCTTCTCTCAACCTCACAGCATGGTTGCTCCACTTCCTTCCTTAGCCAGGCTTCCTATGATCTCTAACCCTGTTAGAGACATCATAGTAGCTTCCTTAAAATCCTCTACCAGGAGGATTTATACAAGCAAATGGAAACGTTTTTCTTATTGGGCTAAAGCCAAGAATATTGATCCCTTCACTGCTCCAGTTCAAGCAGTTTTGGATTTCTTAGCGGAGATTTTTCACGCGGGCTCCTCTTCTTCCACAGTTAGTTCAGTTGGCTGCTATCTCGAACTTTCATGTGGGGTTCGCAGATCACAACATTATGTCCCACAGGCTTTGTAGAGCCTTCTTGAAAGGAATTTTCCTCCTGAAGCCTCCAGTCAAGAGTCCTCCTCCTCAATGGGACCTAAATTTAGTGCTGACATCCTTGATTCTTCCCCCCTTCGAGCCAGCTGTTTTTTATTCCCTGAAATTTCTTTCATGGAAAACTTTATTCCTGGTTGCTATTACATCGGCTAGGAGGGTGTCTGAACTTCATGCTCTATCTGTTCGCCCCCCCTATTTGGTCTTCCACAAAGACAGAGTATCATTGAGAACTAATCCGACCTTTTTGCCTAAGGTCACCTCAAAGACTAATTTGAATCAAGCCATTGATCTCCCTGTATTTTTTCCAAACTATTCAAACAGATCAGAACAAAAATTACTTTATCTTGATGTCCACCGCCAACTCAGATATTATTTGGACAGAACAAAACAATTCAGGAAATCCGATCAACTCTTTGTTTCCTATGCTGATAACAAGAAAGGCCTTCCTGTCTCAAAAGTGACCTTATCTAGATGGCTTTCTTCTGTCATCTCTGAAATTTATCGGCTCAGGGGAAAACAGCTGTGCTCAAAACCTAAAGCACATTCAACCAGAAGCTTAGCTACTTCTACAGCCTTTCAAGCTAGACTTCCTTTAGACACTATTTGTGCAGCGGCCACTTGGGCCACTCCTCATACATTTGTTTCCCATTACAAATTGGATTTGGCCTCCAGGGACTGAGCCAGTTTTGGCTCTACCGTTCTCAAGAGTCTGTTCCATTGAGCCACCCAGGATAGAGGTGCTAGGGACACGGTCCCATCAAGCAAGAATGAAGGCGAGATTGACAACTTAACATTGAGAAGTTATGTACCTACCATAACGTTCCATGTTAGTTGTCTTCTCTCGCCTTCTTTCTTGCGACCCTCCCTCCTTCCCCCAGGCCTGGACAGACCTTTCTCCATAAAGAATTATATTTCTGAAGACCATACAGAGCTGGTCCTTCTACCATCCTGCAGGTTTTTTTCTCTTCTTCTTTCTTCCTTTGGGAAGTTTTTATGCTAGGTGCTATTGCCCTTTTGTCATCAAACGAGATCTGGGTACTTACCGCCTTGCATCATGGGATATGGGGCTGCCTCGAGCTGGTAAAAGTGACTCTCGAGCTTAGCAAGTGCCGAGTCGGAGCCGAGGATCGGCTCCGAACCCATCAAGCAAGAAAGAAGGCGAGAGAAGATAACTAACATGGAACGTTATGGTAGGTACATAACTTCTCATTTACCTACATTCAAAACAAGACTGTTAAATATGTTGTGCTTCAGGATTCCCGGCAAAAATCTTGGAAGAAGGATGCTTTGTCATTCCCATGGATGCAATTTTTCCTTTTGAGTATTCTACCCTTTGCACTGACAGCATTCTTTTAAAGATTCAAGAACAGTCCCCAAAGATAGTGGTGGTGACTCCCATTTGGACCATGCAAAAGCTGCTCTTCCCTTGACCATCTTCCCAATGTAGTGGATCTATTTACACAATATAGGGGGTATTTGATGCAACCCTTTCTGAAAACACTGACTACCTAGATGATAGTTTTTTTTTTTTTTTTTTTTTTTATATCCTGTAGGCACCTTTTTTCCTAAGGAAATGCAGCATATTTAAGGAGACTAAGAAACACACTATTGTGATTTTATATATATATATATATATATATATATATGTACATGTGGAAAAGATTTTCTAGTATGTGCCATACAAAGAACCAGGACCCTTTTAAGGCCTGTGTGCCTCTGGTTCTAGAATATTTGAGTTTTTATCCTCTGGCCTTTCATACTCTTCTTTCAAGATTAATCTTTCTTCCATTTCTGCTTGTCTTCTCTTAGAGTCTCCTTTTCTACTTGTCCTCAAGTCGAGCAGGTTTTGAAATGGGTTTTATCTGTCAGTCCATTTGAACCAGCTCATCTGGCTGATTTGAGGTTCTTAACTTGAAAAACTGTTACTTATTGTTGTGACCTCTGCAAAAAGAGTGTCTGAGCTACAAGCTTTTATGAGGAGTCAGACGTACCTTGTTTCATGCAAGGACAGGGTTTGAAAAAAACACTCCCTTTATGTCTAATATGGTTTTTGGAGTTTGCCATAAGCCAGTCTGTAATCTCTTTGTATACATTTAAGAACATAAAAACAATGGAAGAAAAGTGTTCTACATAGTCTGGAAGCCTAAAGACTTCTCAGATACTACTTGGGCAGAACAAAATTCTTCAAAAAGGCCTATTGGCTATTTTGTTCCTATAAAGGTAAGAAAAAGGGATGGTCATTGTCAAAGCATATAGTTTCTAGGTTATCTCATGCTATTTCTTTCTATTCTCACCACAAGTCTCTTTCATATAGGACCAGGGCTCACACTACCAGGGCTTTGGCTTCTTTTGTTCCTTTTTGGAAAGTGATGGACTGTAGTTTTCTAAAAATGACAACTTTGTCTCTGCTGTATGTACTTTCAGAAGCATTACAAACATTTATTTATTTTATTTTATTTTACATTTGTTGACCAGGTTTGTCAGACTGGATATATGTCCATTTTCAGTGGGGGCCCACGGAGAAAAGCTCCAAGATAATAATACACATTGAACATTTAGTAAATGCTAGTTTTAAGCAGATTACAGTCATAAGCAGTGCCATCATTTAGCACATATAGTACTAACTTATTATAAAACACTTTACAAAACATAACATTATTTTCAAAGTTATATATACATAACACATTCAGATTGACCCTTCCTGAAATGGTGTAGTAGAAAAAAGTTAGAAGTAGTTGAAGGTAAGGCATGTAAGTAATAGAGAGGTCACTAGTCTGGGTTAGTGCAAGGACATAACCAATGAGTTTTGAAGTATTTCTTGAGTTTGTTTTTGAATAGAGTTAGTGAAGGTTCTAGGGTCAAGTCAGCTAGGAGTCTATTCCATGTTTTTCCAACAGAGTTGGCAAACAGAGTCCCCAGCTGAGTAGTTGGATTTGTATGTTTGAACTAGGAGTCTAATGGATGATTGCAGTGGCCCGGGTGCTGGTGTAGGGGCTGATAATATTTTTAGTGCAGGTGTATTTTTTGGTTGGTAAAGGACTTTGTGCTACTATTAGCTGGTTGAACTGCAGTAGGCTAGGCAGTTCAAGCCATCCTAGGTGATTGTGACAGTGGTGTGTCTGGTAGGTTGCGCCAGTAGCAAATCTGGCAATGTGGTTATGGCAGGATGATAGTTGATTAAGATCTGTTTTGTTTAAGTTGGAGAATAGAGATGAGGCATAGAGAAGAGTTGATAGTAGATGGGAACAGGCAATTGCAGTTCTAGCAAGTAGGGTAAGGAAAGGTTTGATTCTGTAAAGAGCCAAGTTTTTTATTAATGGTTTTGAAAGTTTGATTAAAATGTGCACCAAACTTCAGGTTATCAACTATGACACCCAGTAGTTTAGTTTGGGCTTTTGGGGAGATGATAGTGCCATTGTTAGTGGTTATGCTAAAGGAAGGGGGTTCCTGCATGTGGGGGAGAAGAGGAGCAGCTTAGTTTTGTTGGGGTTTAGGATTAGATGTTGATTGGAGAGCCATTTTTCCACTGTATTGAAGGTATTTTGGGTTAATGTGAATAAAGTAGCTGGTAAGGTGTCAGAACAAATCAAGGTGGAGTCATCCGCATATTGAATGCAGGTAGCATCTGGGATGACTGAATGAAGGTCATTGATAAAAATGGAGAAAAGTAGGGGTCATAGTATCGAGCCCTGGGGGACTCCTAATCTGATGGGTAGGCGAGATGATAGCTTGTCCTGCCATAGGACTGCCTACTGCCTGCCCTGCAGGTAGGAATGAAACCATTGGAGTGCACAGTTGTTTAATGAGAAGGCCTTCAAGGTATTTATAAGCATTTTGTGGTCAACCATGTCAAAAGCCTTGGATAGATCTAGAAAGAGTGCTGAGGATAGTTTTATTACTGTGGTTGTGCTTAATGACTTTAGAGAAAGAGAGGAGGACAGAAGTAGTACTGTGGTGTGGCTTAAAGCCATGATGAAAGTTGGACAACAGCTTGTTGTGTGTGAGGTAGTGCATGAGCTGTATGTGTAAACACTTCTCCATAATTTTAGCTGGAGCTGACAGACTAGCTATGGGTCTAAAGTTTGACAGTTCAGTGGAACTGCCTCCTTTATGGAGAGGTATGACATGGAAGATTTTCCATATAGTGGGTACAGTAGCTTCAGATGTAGCTCATTGATTAAGATTGAGATGGGGTATGCCATGGTGTCAGCAGCCTTTTGCAGATAATCTGCTGGAAGTAGGTCGGCAGCCAGGGTGGTGGGTCTTAGTTTCTTAAAGTAAGGGCATGAGTAAGTTGAATAGGAACAGGTTAGAAGGCAAAGTATGTTTGGGTACTGGGTGTGGCTGCATTAGAATTAGAGCCATTGGGAGAGATTTGGCTGACTAGAGACTGGATAATCTCTGTGAAGAAGCTGTTAAAGTTATTAGCAATGTCTACTGGGATTTTTGTTGGGAAGCTGGGGGGGTGGTTTGGCCTGGGTGGATTAGTTTGTTTAGTCCTGCCAAGAACTTTTAAGGTTTGTTTTGGTGTTTTTGCAGAAGATGGTAGTAGTGATTCTTTTTGTCTAAGGTTATGGATTTTTTGGTGTCATTTCTTAGCTGTCTGAATCTTAGTTGATCAAGTGGGGCTTTTGTTTTTTGGTAGGTAGCTCATGCTTTGTTTCTGAGTGATATTTTGTTTTTGGTATCTTTAGAAAACCATGGTGCAATATTAACTTTGGTTCTAATAGAGCGGCTGAGAGCATGGGAGTTAAGAATAGCAAGAAATTTGGTGTTAAAGTATGCTACTGCTTAATCTAGGGGGAGACTTTTTAGTACTGACCAGTTGCATGCCTTAAGTTCATTTTGAAACTTGGTGAGAATAGAATTATTGTTGTTTCTTATTGTTCAATAGGTGGGTTGGTAGGAGCAGTCTACTTTGAGCTTGATTACATAGGTGAGACAGTGGTCACTTACGTCATCAGGCAATAGTGCCTGATTTATAGGATTGAAGATTGGTATTGATGAATATACAGTCTAGGGTACTTTCCTTGTTACTGGGTTTTCCTTTCCTGGTGGGGGAGGTTATGATTTGAGTAAATCCACAGAGGGTTATGTGGGTTGTGGGGGTTTTACAAGAGCAAGTGTTCCAGTCAATGTTGAAATCCCCAAGAACAATTGATGTAATGGGATCCTATCTCGCCTACATTCATAACTGATGGGTTCGGAGCCGATCCGTCGGCTCCGACTCGGCCACTATATACTAGAATGAAGTCTCTCATTGGCTGGGCTTCCCCTTATCCCAGAATGCACCACGCCTGCTTCCCCAGATCTCGTTTGCCGCTTTTCAAGCTGGACGTGGTCTCGACTTGGCTGGAGCTAAGTGTATTTTCTTGACCTTTTTGGTCTTTTTGGCTAGGGTTTCTGTCAGCTTTTAAACAAACAGCTGTTTTAACAGCTTTGTGAGCGTTTGTAGTCAGTTTTTGTGAAATTTAGAATTTTATATTTTTCGAGCTTCTAATGTACTGGGCAAGGCCCGTTTAAGTTAGAGGGCCTTTGCCCTTATTGTGTGATTATTTTTCTTGTTGTGTGACTGAAATAGTTTCTTGTTTTACCTGTTGTATCGGGCTAAGCCCGTTTAAGTTAGAGGGCTTTAGCCGATATATTAGTTTACTTCCGTGTATTCTAGCTGTCTGTTACCTTTTCTACTGTGTTCAGTATGTCTAAGGAGCAGAAATCAGGATTTAAAAAATGTGCTAAATGTAATTATAAAATGTCTATTACAGACAGCCATGCTGTCTGCGTGTACTGTTTAGGGCCTAAACATCTACAGGATACTTGTAGTGTTTGTCACGCTTTTTCTTCCAGGGTCCTTCAGGAAAGAAAAAACAAGCTGATACTTAGAGGTCTTATTAAGCCTTCATTTGAGGAAGCGTTGGCTTCATCTCCAGCTTCTAAAAAGAAGAGATCGTCAGCTCCGACCAGTCTGTCGGGCCCGACACCCAAGAAGCATAGATCGTCGGCTCCGACCAGTCCGTCGGACCCGACATCTAAGAAACATGGATCGACTTCTTCCTCGGCTCCAATGGCTTCGGAGCCGATGGCTGAAGGGTCTGCCTCGGTGCTTCTTTCCTCGGCTCCATTGGTGTCGGAGCCGCAGGTTAGTGCATCGAGAGGCCAATCACCTACTTCGGCTCCTTTGGTCTCGGAGCCGTTGGAGGTGTGCAGCTCAGACTCTTCCCCCTCGGCCCCGGAGCCGCCTTCAGCGCCGACACCCTTACAAACGGTTCCAGTCTCGGGTCCGATAGTGTTGGAACCCTTTCGGAGCCGATCCCCTGTTTTATCGGAGCCGAGGCAGAAGTCTTCTCGGCCCCTGTCTATTTCCTCCAAATCCTCTAGGTTGTCGAATTCAGATTTGGATAGGGTTATCTAGAGGCTGTTCCAGTCCCCAGTTTTTACTAAAATGATCTCGGCTCCAGCCCACTCGGCCAATTCCCCATTCCGTGCATTTGATCCCTCCTCCGACCCCCTTGGGGCCGTTGGAGTCAGTGCTGGTAGAACGCAGGGGAATCGTCCAGTCGGAGCAGGGGCCCCCTCGGAGTTTCTCTGCTCCGACCTTCATTCCTACCCTGTCCTCGGTGTCAGGGTTTGGTACCGGGTCTTCCTTGGCGGGGGCCGAGGGCAACACTGTGGAGCTCGCCTCTTCAATGCCCAGTCTTCCCCTCAGAGCATCGGCCGCAGGTATTCCCGGTACCACCGTGGTCTCTCAGCAAGTGCCCTCTGCAGAGTCTGGAGGTCCTGCTTTTGAGGCCATGAGGAGTGTGCTGGCTATGACCTTGCCGGTTCAGCAGGTTTCTACCTCACCGTCCCAAGTTTTGGGTATTGGTGCCTCTGGAGACATTCTTTCCCATGACAGTGGGGCCCCAGGTCCTGAGGATACCCCCTTAGAGAGTTCCCTTCTTCCGGGGGGTCCTTCTGAATCTGCTTCGGATGAACCCCCAAGGAAGAAACTGTGCAAGAGGAAGCACGTTGATTCCCAAGATGAGTCCGTCACTTCAGATACTGACCTCGATGATGCGGAAGGGTCCCCAAAATCGTCCTCGGATGACGTCTCCTTCTCGGATATCCTTGAGATCTTGAGACAGAGAGGCGATTGGCAATCCAAAGCCCCTACCGCTGAGGAGTCAGTCTTCCTCAAGGCCTTCGGGGCCCAGCCCTCCTCCTCCTGGGTGTCTCCACCCTTCAACAAGTTATTAGATCTAATCTCTCGGAGGGTGTGGGAACATCCTGATACGGTGGAAAGTTTCTTTCAGCCCCTCCTCAGAAGGAATTCCTCACTAAGGGTGTTGCAGTTGATGCTATGGTGGTGGCATCTGCCACTCAGCAGGACGTGGCAGAGGCTTCAACGTCTATTCATCCTCCTAATAAGGATTCTAGGAGCATGGATAGGTACGGGAAGCATACCCTTTCTTCAGCGACTTTTACCCTGCGGTCACTGAACTATCTCTGTCATTTTACAAGGCTCCAAAGGGACCTCCTCAAGGAGTTAGGAGAGTCTCTTGCGGGTAATCTTCCTGAGGCGTTAGCCCAGACCGTAGGCGCCCAGATGACTACCCTATCTTCTATTGTCAACTCGTCCATGAGGCTCATTTCCTATGCAGCCAAAGGGGTGAGTAGAGCAGCAGGCACAGGAGTGGCTCTTAGGAGACAAGCCTGGTTACGCTTGTGTCCACTTGCAGAGGCCTTTAAGTCTTCCTTCGCCGACGCCCCCTTTGATGGGTCTTCTTTGTTTGGACCCAAGGTGAAGGACACACTCGGTGCGAGCAGGAGGGCAAGACCTTGACTGCCGTTGGGGCTCGTTTTTCCGCTCCCTCTAGACCTTACCCCAAGGCCCAGAGAGGAGGGAAAATGTGGTTCAGAAAATCCCAAAAGTTCTTCTCTACTCCACCGAGTGATCCCCCCTCCAGAGGCAGGGGGGGGGATTCAGGAAGATGCCGCCCTAGAGGTAACAGAGGCCCCCATAACTCTGGAGACCGTGATTCCTTTTGTGGTTCCTCCTACCCTCAACATCCCTAGGATGTGGCCCGGAGCCAGTCGGGGGTCGTTTTGCGAAACACCCACAGGCTTGGGAATCTATAACCAAGGATCAGTGGGTGCTTCGCATTGTAACCGGAGGCTACCTCATCCCCTTTTTCAAGCCCCCTCCTCCTACAAGGAGAATCCCGGACGTGCCACCCAGTCAACGGGATCTAGCAGCCGTAGAAGTTTCAAAGCTGCTAAGCAAAGGGGTCATCCAGCCCGTCCCCGCCGACCAGATGGAATCAGGAACTTACTCAAGATTATTTTTGGTGCCAGAAAAGACAGGGGACGTAAGGCCCATTTTGGACCTAAGCTCATTAAATCGTTTTGTGAAGAAGTCCAAGTTCCGGATGGTCACCCTTCAGTCCATTCTCCCGTTATTGGAGAAGGATGTCTGGATGTGCTCCATAGACCTCAAGGATGCTTACTATCACATTTTGATACATCAAGAGTCCAGGAGTCATTTACGCTTCCGCCTAGGAACCAGTCATTTCCAGTTTCGTGCACTGCCCTTTGGTCTCACCACAGCCCCCAGGGTGTTTACCAAGTGTCTGGCAGTGGTGACAGCTCACCTGAGAAGTCTAGGATTCCAAGTGTTTCCCTATCTCGACGACTGGCTCCTCACTGCCACCTCCGAGCATCTACTGATTTGAGCGCTGATGGCCACAGTAACTTTGGGTCTCTCGCTGGGAATCACTTTCAATTGGGAAAAATCTGTGCTGCGGCCATCTCAGCGTATCACCTTTATAGGCACAGAGTTAGACACAAAAAGGATGCGGGCATTTTTGCCATCAGTAAGAATTCAGGTTCTACAATCACAGATTCTAAATTTGTTACCAAATCTCGAGTTCCTGCCAGATTCTTCAGTTATTGGGCATGATGGCTACAACTATCCTCTTAGTACCGTTAGCCAGGCTGCACATGCGGGTGCTGCAATGGCTATTATCGGTTCAATGGTCATACCAAGAACTTCCCCTGAACCACCTGGTTCTGATTACGGACAGTTGTCGTCGGGACCTCCGTTGGTGGCTGCGTCGGTCCAACCTGGACCGGGGGCGTCCTTTCGCCCTTCAGCCCCCTGTTGCCACAGTGACCACGGATGCCTCCCAGATAGGGTGGGGGGGTCATTATCTGGACAGGTCTGTCCAAGGCACTTGGCAGGATTGCGAAGCGCACCTTCACATCAATATCCTGGAAATGAGAGTGGTGCTTCTGGTTTTGCAAGCACTTCATCAGGCTCTCCCCCAAGGTACTATTGCGATTCTATCCGACAACATGTCGGTAGTTTGGCACATAAACAAGCAGGGCGGAACCAGGTCCTACCCCCTTTGCAGAGAGGCCATGAGAGTATGGCGCTGGGCCATAGCTACTCGACGTTTCTTAGTAGCCATGCACATTCTGGGGAAAGCCAATGTGATTGCAGACAGGCTCAGCAGGACTCTCCTGTTGCCCCATGAGTGGTCCCTCAACAGCAGAGTGGCTGCGCAGATCTTCGCCAAATGGAGTCTCCCTTGTTGCGACTTATTCGCCAGCCCCAACAATGCGAAGTGCAGAGAGTTCTTCACTCTGACTCCCTCCCAGGGGCAGTCTCCCAGGGACGCGCTAGCCCACATTTGGCCCCCGGTCTCCTTTATGCCTTCCCCCCGATCCCCCTTCTCCCCAGGGTGATTCAGAAGGCTCTTCATGTAGGGAGCCACATGATTTTGGTCACCCCACATTGGCCCCGTCAGGTTTGGTTCCCATTCCTTCAGAAGTATGTGGTACAGGGCCCTTGGATTCTGGACCCAGTGCCGGACCTGTTGTCTCATCAGTCGGGACACTCTCATCCGTCCCTTCGGTCGTTGCGACTGGCTGCTTGGTTACTCCACTTCCATCCTTAGAGATAACTCTCTTTCTCCAGAAGTGATGTAAATTTTGTCCTCTTCCCACAAGCCGTCTACCGTTAAGCTGTATTCCAGCAAATGGAAAAGGTTTGCCTTTTGGGCCCAGCAGCGAGGCATTGATCCTCTTATGGCCCCAGTTCCGCAGGTCTTGGAATTTTTAGCTTCATTGTTTCATTCAGGCTCTTCAGTCTCCACAATTAAAGTTCAACTGGCGGCTATATCTAATTTTCATGTTTCCATAGAGCCTTCCTTAATGGCTAACAGACTTTGCAAGTCCTTTCTTAAGGGAACCTGGCTCCTCAGGCCTCCTATGGCTCATCCTGTGCCCCCTTGGGACTTAAATTTGGTTCTGGCCTCCTTATCTGCCCGTCCCTTTGAGCCGGCAGCCACTTGTGATATAAAATTTCTGTCGTGGAAAACCGCCTTTCTAGTGGCAATAACTTCTGCTAAGCGGGTTTCAGAGCTTCAGGCTCTCTGTTCTACTCTTCCTTATTTGATTTTTCATAAAGACAGAGTTTCCCTCACGAATCCATCCTTTTTGCCTAAGGTAGCATCCCCTTTGTGCATTCAGCAATCATTGGAGCTCCCCATTTTCTTTCCAAATTTTTCTACTAGAGCAGAATATACCTTCCACCAGTTGGATGTTCACAGGCAACTGCGTTTTTACTTAGATAGGACCAGGCAGACACGAAAATCTAACCAACTGTTTGTGTCCTTTGCGGAGAATAGGTTAGGTCTACCAGTTGCCAAAACCACCATAGCCAAATGGATTAAGGATTGCATCTCTTTCATTTATTCCCAGTCAGGCAGAGAGTTACCTTTCCCACTTAAAGCTCATTCTATCAGGGCTATGGCCACCTCTGTAGCCTTTCACTCCAAAGTTTCAATAGATGATATTTGTGCGGCTGATACTTGGTCTTCTCCGCACACCTTCATTTCTCATTACAAGGTTGATGTGGCTTCCTGAGACAGAGCTTCATTTGGTTTCGCGGTTCTCAGGAGTGTGTTCCAATGAGCTACCCGGGATTTAGGTGCTAGGGACGCTGTCCCATCAGTTATGAATGTAGGCGAGATAGGATCCCATTACATCTTTTAGTTATGTACTTACCATAACTTCGGATGTATGGGATCCATCTCGCCTACATTCATACATACCCACCCTCCTTCCCCCTACCTTTTGGATTTGTAGGAAATATTGCTTTTGCTGAGCTCTCCTCTGGAAGGGCTCTAGTTGGTTACAGTTATTGGTATGTGTTTTCTATACCTGTATGAATGTATGAAAGTGAACAAACAAGATCTGGGGAAGCAGGTGTGGTGCATTCTGGGATAAGGGGAAGCCCAGCCAATGAGAGACTTCGTTCTAGTATATAGTGGCCGAGTCGGAGCCGACAGATCGGCTCCGAACCCATCAGTTATGAATGTAGGCGAGATGGATCCCATACGTCCGAAGTTATGGTAAGTACATAACTAAAAGTTTCTTGGGGATAGTGATTGGATAATCAATATAAGAAGTCTTCTAAGGTTTCTGTGTTCTTCCCTGGGGGAATGTAGACACAGACAATGTTTAAATTTTTGTTTTTATTAATTTGTGTTTTTGAGATAAGAATTTCAGCATTATTGAACTGGGGTGGTTGTTGGGTGTCTATGCTGCAGATAGGGTAGACTTGTAAAGTATGGCTACCCACCACCCTTTCTGGTGGTACGGTCTAGTCTAAACATATTGTACCTTGGTGGCAGAATCTCATGGTCCTTGGTGGCAGGCTTTATATATCTGGGGAATGAACAGCTAAGAGGGCATGTAGGTGCTGAGTTTTGTTATTTATGCTCCTAATGTTTAGATGGCAGGCCAGCAGTGAGTTAGGAGGTCTGTTTGTTTGAGCTATGGTGGTAGGGGATATAGTAGGGGGATTAGGGTCAACAGGTGGGGATGGACCAGGGTTTGGGTGGATGTCGCTGTCCTTTGTGAGGTTGTAGTGTATCCTGAGTACAAGTTTTAGAATTTTGAATAAAGTTTTGTAATAGTGTCTAGTTTTAGGACTAATGTAACTAGGTCTAGTAAGATGGTAGTATTTAGGGGTTAAGGAGGTAAGCATGAGGGGAGTGAGCAAGGGTGCATTATTATCTGTTGTAGATGGGATGGATGTCTGGAATTTAGGGTAGTGGAAACCTGGGTGACACTGACATTCATAGGCAGTTAGGAGGTATGGGATGAGTAACAGGGGTAGAAGTAGAGTTAATGACTGTTTTGGGTGATAGCATACCTACTGATTGAGACTTGAAACTTAGGCAGAAGGAATAGAGTTGGAGGACTGGTGGTATAAGGTTGAGGGTGGTGCTGTTGAGTGACAAGTTGTTACTGATTGGTTTTAAAAAAGTGGGGTGTGGTCTAGTACCAATAAATGTAGCAGCACCGGGGGGGATTTGGGGGCAGGGTTAGGTGCGATGGAAGTCCAAGATCCGAAGCCTGTACTAAGTTGTAACAGTTTAACCAGTTTGAGGAAAGAGGGGGGTGGGTAAAGAGAAGGCAGTAGGAGTGGTTAGAGGAATACCTTGATTGACTGACACCACACCAGAGGTAAGTTGAATGTAAGGACCTAAAATCTGCACTCAGCACTTTAATGTTACTTGCACTCAGCACTTTAATTTTACTTATGTTTAGCAGGAAAGACAGACCAACAATATACAATTTTGAGAATTTTTGCAAGGGTTACTTGTTCAAATGTCAGACAAGTAAGTAAAACTTGGAATCTGTCTGAGTGTTAGAAAGCTAGAAAGGTACAAGGTATACCTGTAAAAATTAGTGTCAGAAAGACAAATGTAAGAGTCGGTGTACTTTAGTTACAGGGGAAGGAGGCAAACACTTAAGTAGAATAGAGCCCTATGGCTGACCAAAATGGTGACTTGCTTAATTACACAGCACTGTAAGAGAAAGCTTAACAAATGCTGTTTATATGTGTAACCTACTCTGATTAATTGCTGGGAGAAACACTTTTTGTTGTGGTGGCCAATTGCAATCCTGTAGACACAGTTATGCAGAAGCTGTAGAGTTCAACTAGGAAAAGAGAAAAGCAGATATTCTAGGGTAAGCATTAAGGCAGCAAAAGGCTTTTTTTCTTTTTTTTCAAGGTCCAATACAAGCTGTGCTAGAGCAAATGTTCTTCGTGTTTCACTGTTGCAATCATCACATTTGGATTATCCCTGCCTGGGTAGCCCTCAGTTGGCCCGCATACCAGAGGCTTAGTATTTCTGCGTCAGCTGCTGTCACTTCAGGACTGACGTCAGGTCATTAGTAGTATAAAGTAAGGCAGCTGACGCCATTACATCAGTCTTTCTTGCTGAGGAGCCCGAAGCAGAAGCAGTTTGCACGGGTGCCGGTCAGCCGCTATCTGAGTTTTCATTTTCGAACTGAAGTTGAAGTCTTCTAAAGCTAAGTATCCCATTGGGGATCCTTTTTTCTTGCTCTAACCGATGTCAGAAAGTTAACTATTGTTTCGCCTGTGGAAAGCAAATACCACACCAAGGCTTTCATTCTTACTGCGTCACTTGCTTAGGCCCAGACCACGATGTCCCCCGCTGTCGCATTTGTGCTTTGTTCAGCACCACAGCGATACGTCGCCGGGCCCTTATTGTAGCTAGATATTTTCGCTTACAGTCCTCAAATTCCGATATGGCTTCGATAAGCCATCTGACAGCAGATCTTCTGAAAAAAACATTAGGATAAAGACAGACAAACTGCACAGGTCCAAACCTACTGACGACGCTTCCGTTAAGCTAGTTGTCAGTTCTCTGTTCCTCAGTGAGCCGCTTTCGCAGCCCCTGATGCCCTCTTCTGTGGATTCGCAGGCTGCTACTGAGACCCTTTCGGAGTCCGGTATGCTGCAAAACTCTTCATTGACTAAGGATCCTGTGGTTGTCTCTACCTTGGATGGGTCCGGAGCCGCTGAGCAGGCACCAGCTTCCAAGGAAGTACTTCACACTACCGTTTCTCGACACAAACCGATGACTTCTTTCGCATCTACTGTTCTTTTGAAATATACAGAGTTTCTAAGGCCCAGGGTATGAACCACACCAAAGAAACCGATGACCCCATCTCAAGCACCTGCTTCATTGCCTCGGTCTCAAATGCTTAAAATGGCAGCAGACCTTATAATGCTGATCAGGGGAAGCCAAGCTACCCCTTCCAAAAGAAAGAGATGTGTCCCCAGTAGTTTTATCTGAACAGGAGTCTGATGACTCTGATGCATCTGAATATGAAAACATGCAACCCCTCTCTGCTTATGAGGATTCTGATGCAGAGGAATCCATTCTTTCAGCCTCTCCACCTGAGGATTTTTCCTTTGGGGAAACCCTTCATACTTTAAAGGATCATTTCCAATGGGAATGTCAGGACTATCCTCAGTCTAAATAGAGACTCTGGGAATTCTTAGATCTTCCACAACACAGACCATTGGCCATTCTTCCTCTCCTGGATGTTGTGGATGATATTTTCATGGAATCTAGTTTGACTCCTGACACCCGCCGTCCTGCTCCCATGAAACCTGACAGGTATTACAGAGTCCCTGACTCGCACAAATTTATTTTCAAAAATCCTACTACTGACCCTGAGGATATTTCCCAAGGGCAGAAAGGAATTAAAGCAACTTCTGCTAAGAATTCCACATCTTCAGATAGGGATTCCTGAGCATTAGACAGATGAGGTAAAAAAGTATACACCTCTGCTACTCTTACTATTGGAGCACTAAATTGTCAGTTCCATATGCTAAAATTTCAGCAGCATACCATGGAACTCCTCAAACAAAAAAATTCATCTTTTCCTGCTTGTGCAGAAAATAGAGTTACAAGAGTTAATGCATTCTGCAAGTCAAGTAACTAAGCACACCTTACACTGTGGTTTTGATGCCCTAGAAGCATCTTGCAGGGCAGCAGTCACCGATTCTGTCCTTAGAAGGCATGCTTGGCTTAAGGAACAGCCCTTGCCAGACCATGTCAAATATAAATTATTGGATGCACCCTTGCACAAAGACAACTTATTTGGCACCAAGGCAGAGGAGGTGTTAAATCTATGCAGACAGTTAAGGATTTCCTGCAAGTCCAGCCACCCAGGTTCAGTAGGCATTGCCCCTCCAAGCACTTGGCCTTTCCTGCCTCCTCCAGGTCAGTTCAGCCCAGACCCTGGGGAAGCAGACCCCCTCCCCCAGACAACAGCCACAGGGAATGCAAAGATCAAAGCAATGGAGTACCTCCACTTCTAAACCAGGGAGTGCAAAGCCACCCCATCATGGTAAGAACTCACAATAACTCTCCACTTTTGTCCCCTCCCTCTGCCCACCACACTTGCCCCTGGGAGAAAAACTCACTTCCACACAAGCACCTGGGCCACCATTACCAACGACCGCTGGGTCCTCCACATAGTATCCCAGGGATACAGAGTTTCTTTCCACACTCTACCACCCCCAAAAGGGTTCCCAGATCTTCCTCTAAACCATTGGGCAGAGGCCAAAAAGCAAGTTCTTTCCCTGCTCTTTTTGAGGGCAATAGAGCACGTTTCTGCATAACAGATAGGCCAAGGTTTCTACTCCAGGCTCTTCCTGGTACCCAGAAAAGAAGGCACCTGGCACCCTATCCTCGATCTATCCATTCTAAACCCCTTCCTGGTGGTACCAAAATTCAAAATGCTCACCCGCCAGCAACTAATATCTATGCTGTCCAAGAATGCTTGGCTAGTCACCCTAGACCTAAAAGAGGCCTACCTCCACATCCCAATCAGGGAATCATGCAGGAAATATCTACGTTTCAGGGCAGGATCTCTGCACTTTCAGTTCTCTGCACTTTCCTTTGGCTAATCTACTGCTCCCAGAGTTTTCACAAAATGTCTGTCTGTTGCTTTTTGCAGGCAAAGAAATATTCAAATTTACCCATACTTAGACAACTGCCTAATTCAGGCAGACAGGAAAAGCTGCTCAAGCACCTGGCCTTTGTAAAGGACCTACTGACCTCCCTAGGGTACACTGTCAATGAAAAGAAATCCAAACTAGTACTCACCCAAAAAACTATCTTCCTGGGAGCAAGCCTGGACACAGCATCACAGATGGCATTCCTTACTCCAGAAAAACAAGCTAACCTGACAGCCTCTTTCTCTCGACTAGCCACCAGACCCCAGTTATCCACAAGGAAAATCCTGCAAGCTCTGGGGTTCATGGCATCTTGCATTCTACTCATTCCATATGCCAGACTGCATATGACAAACTTCACTGGTATCTAAAAAGCCTTTGGTATCAACACTCTCAAGATCTGGAAACTCTTATACCGATGATACCTTGCCTAAGGAAAGATTTTCTTTGGTGGGCAGCAGTGTGCTACCACAACAAGGGACTAGCCTTCTCACAACCCCACACCACCCAGACCCTCACCACAGATGTGTCAGACTATGCCTGGGGTGCACATCTGGATAGCAGTTGCATACAGGGTCAATGGAGCCCACATCAAAAAGAGATGTTAGCTGTCCAGCTCGCATTGACAGCTTTCAGACCTCTTCTCTCCCCCCCCAGGGGCTCTACTGATTAAAACTGACAACAGTACTGTGATGTGGTCCATCAGCAAGCAGGGAGGGACTCACTCCTATCCTCTATGCAGGCTCACCATGACTCTTTGGCAGACAGCCTCAGCCATGCAGCTGCACCTATTAACACAATTCCTGCACTCTAAACTCTCTGGCAGACAACTTCAGCAGAAAATCTTCTGGACCCACACGAGTGGCAGCTACACCAAAGAACCTTCACCTGTATAACTCAGAAATGGGGCACCCTGAAGGTCGACCTCTTTGCCTCCCACTCCAACCATCAACTCAGCAAGTTCTGCATCAGGGAGCCTCACTGCAGGGCCTGGAAAGTAGATGGTCTATCCTTCCAGTGGGACAACCTCTCGGTCTATGCATTTCCCCCACTACCTCTCATTACCACGGTACTGCTCAAAATGAGGGAGAAAAAACTGATGACAGTCCTGATTGCCCCAGACTGGCCATGCTAGCACTGATACCCACAGCCTGTCCCATCTTCCACCCTGGCATCTCCCTCAGATCCCAGCACTCCTGACCCAGAGGGAGGGAGAATTCTTGCATCCCAAATTGCAGGCCCTCAATGTGGCAGCCTGGCTTATTCCCTAATCACTGTACAAGCTGCCAGTCTCAGTAGGCAGGTTCTAGGTGTTATACATGAGACCAGATGCCCTAGCACTAGAAAGTCTTATGCTGACAAATGGAAAAGGTTCTGCACCTGGATCCAGGGTAAGAGAGCTGATGCAGCACAGCCCTCCATACCTCTTATCCTGGATTACCTAGCTGACATACTACACAGTGGTCTCTCCTTTTCCTCTATTAAAATTCATGCCTCTATCTCTGCTCATTTCAATACTGAACAACCTCCTTTCTCACACCCTCTCATCATCCAGTTCCTAAGAGGGGGCCTAGCAGCAACCTGAAGCCACCCAGAAGAGCACCTACCCCAACTTGAGACCTAAACTTTGTGTTGGAAAAGCTCACCCTGCTTCCCTTTGAACCAGCAGCTTCAGCAGAGTTAAAGTTTCTCTCATGGAAGACAGGCTTGCTTCTGGCCATCACTTCAGCCAGAAGAGTAGCTGAGCTACAAGCACTAATGGCTGTAGAGCCCTTCATCATTTTCCATGCTGACATAGTCTCCCTCAGGAGTAACCCATCCTTCATGCCAAAAGTGGTATCCAGTGTGGCTCTGAACCAATCCATTAATTTGCCCACCTTTTTCTCTAACCCACAAAACAAGGGGGAAAGGATACTGCACTCTCTAGATGTGCACAGACAGCTCATATTCTATCTACACAGGACTAAATCATTCAGAAAGACTGATCATTTGTTAGTCCGCTTTGCTGCAGGAGCAGAGGGCAAAGCCATATCCAAACAAACCATTTGCAAATGGATAGCGCACTGCATCCATTTCTGCTACAAGCAACATGGGAAGCCTCCCCCTAAAAGGGGTCAGGACTCACTCTATCAGAGCAGCCTCCACCTCTGCAGCTTTCCTCAGAGGAGCCCCCACCAGGGACATCCTGGAGGCTGCAACATGGACATCTGTTCATACCTTCACCAAGCATTACCACCTGCCTATCTTCTCCAAATCCAGGGCAGGTTTGCCACTGCAGTCTTGCAGGGCATCCTAGCCAGCCCCCAGTCTTCTTGACTGCCTCCACCCTTTTCCTCAGCTTTGGGAATCAACCCAAATGTGATGACTGCACCAGTGAAATACAAAGAACATAGTACAGTTGTGTACACTTACCATAAATGTAGATGTTCAAGTGTATTTACTGTTGCAGTCCTGGTTTCCCTGCCCTCCATCCCCCTTTTCACTCTCTCTCTCCTTACAAGGAACTTTTTGGTATTTACTTTCTACTGATGGGGGCTCTTCCACCATATCCTGGCTCCCACTTGGGGGCTCCTGACAGGGCAAGAAAAACTGATGTAATGGTGTTGGCTGCCTTAGTTTATACTACTGATGACCTGACATCAATCCTGAAGTGACAGCAGCCGACGCAGAAATACTAAGCCTCTGGAATTCGTGCAGACTGAGGAATATCCTGGCAGAGAAATGTGATGACTGCAACAGTGAATATACTCAAACATCTACATTTATGGTAAGTGTACACAACTGTACTTTCTCCAGGGGCTTCTGGATTCTTGCATTCCTTCCTCCTCCCTATATAATGCTGAACTTTGGTAATCTACCCATTAAGCTTAGGCTACTGCAACAGTGATCTAAAGTTTAACACTTTACAGTTGTATAAGTAAACTTACATAACAGTGGCTGCAGTTCATCACAGTGATCATTTCTGCAGTAGCCTTAGCTGTATGCATTTTATCCTGCCAAGGCTGTAATAGCTGGCCAATTTCCAAAGTTTCAGTTCACCTTCCATGCACCTAAACCATCTGTCAGCATAAGCTAAGTTGACAGAAAACATAGGTTTGGGTACCGAGCCCTTCAGACCTTTCCTTCCATTGAAAAGAGCATTCCTTTGCAGGCTTTCAATGATACAGTCAGCTTGTGCTGTTCTGTTGCTGGGCAGATAAGATATCCTTCCATACACTGTTGCAGTATTCTTCTAAAGGCATCTCCTGCCAAGGATAGTCCAACGTCCATCCAGTATACCAAGGACTTTAGATTTTATAGGTGCCATACATCACATGTATGCTTCCTGCATAGGGCATGAAGGTGACATATGGCTGCAGTTACTCAGAACTTCTTTGTTGCCAGTATGAACAGTCATTGAATGTCATTCTAAATGCCCATCTGTTTTACTGGTTACGAAGTTGTCTTCAAATGACTGCCCCATTGAGATTTCTTTATTTTTTTCCTCAGTGTTCTTGTTACTTGTGTTCATGTCATCCAAGAATGGAAAATGTCAGTGTGGGAGGCAGGTTCCCTATAAAGATCATGAATAGTGTCTTTTTTGCTTAGATGCTTTCCACAACCTTATGCAGTGCTCTCTATGGCAAATGTTTATCCCTAAGACCCTCCATAGTATCTTATCTTTCCTCTCCATATACATCAAGAACCAATGTCTTAAATTGTTTGCTGAGGATGCTATGGATGAATCCTCCCATCCTGAAGGACAGCCATCTTTCAAAAATAAGGTCAAAAGGTCTAGGCCTGATCTCTTTGCTGTCCAGTCTCTCTCTCAAAGCTAATGAATGCCCTGAAGAAAGTCCTTGCATCAGATTCTTCTTCCGCAAACTCGTAGGAGGCCTGCATGGATCCCAGTTCTCGCATGTCCTCTGAGAGTTTTCAAACTTGTGCTCCAGACATTGAGGTAGAACTACTACTGATTATTTCCAAGAGGCCAAGGGGGATACGTCAATTCTTAGTCTGGGAAGAGATTCCTACTACAATCATTCAATTCCACCAAGGGGCTGAGCCTCCAAGGTTTTTTTTAAGGCAGGTATTCTGCTTAAGAAAAAGCGAAGACCAAGCATGTTAACCTTGTTGCTAAAAATCCCCAACGTGAATGGAAGAATTTTACTTGAGGCTTGTTTAGTGTCTTGGTCTTGAAGCTTCTTCAAGAGGTGTCAGTCCCTGCTCCTCCCTGGTCTTCCATGCCTGTTAAGAGAACAAGGCAATTAGATTCCTCAAAGAATCTCTTGCATACCCCTCTCAAATTCCTTCTCCTCTAGACTGTGGCTCAGAAGAAGTGAATTGTTAAGCCCAGATTCCCCTGAAAAAAATTTCCTTTTGGGATACTCTATCTCTTGTGATAGAGTATTTTAAGTGGCATTGCTCCCAGGTATCTGACATCCAAAAGATATATTATGAGCTTCTCCAAATGGAGTCTCCTAAGCTGCCTGCAGTTCCTCCTGTGTTGGTAGCACTTTTTCACACCTTCTCTGCTGCCTCTGTAGCTCTTGGCTGTCAGCTCCTGGCCCCTGAAAAAACTGATAGGTTGTACAAGGTGCCCGAAGACTGCAAATGTTTATGTAAATGTCCTTCTGACTCTTCTATGGTTTCAGTCTCAACTGATAAGCCTTCTAAACTTGCCTTCTTCTAAGCACTTTCCTTCTGGTAGGGATACTAGCTGTATGGAAGGGTTGGGTCAAAAAGTATATACTGCTGCCACCTTGTTATTTTGAGCTATTAATTACCAAATTCACATGACCAGGTATGTCTTGGCTCTCCTTTCTCAAATAGTTAAGGTTGTGTCTGATCTGCCTGATTCAGAAGTGAAAGCTTTGACTCTCTCCTTTCTTGGGTCCACTTCCCAATAGGCTCTCCAATCATAAAATACAGTTGCAGTGCTACTGAATACTCTTCCAAGGCAGCTGTTTTTTTTTTTTTTCTTTGAGATGTTATTCTTGGCTTGTCTTTAGGCCTTGCCTGATGACGTTAAAGCCAAACTTTTGGATTCTTCTCTTTATTATAAAAATCATTTTTGGGACAACTGACCTGTTCAAGTCCCCCCCAGGATAAGGGTAAGGCCATGGAGGAATTTGAGCATATTTTTGTCTCCTCTGTACCCAAATTTCAGAGGAATTACCCTTCTAAATCTACCTTTGTTCATAGGCAAGCTTGTCAACCGTCCAAAGTAAGAAGGGGTTCAGGCATATTCCTCCTGCTAGATCTACTCAGACTCCTATGTTTCAGATGCATTGCTTTCAGGACAAGCCTGTTTTATTTGACATTGTGTAAACTCTTCCTCTCAGCCAGAGGTTCCCAATTTGGCAAAAGATCACCTCAGACTCTTGGGTGCTGTTTATCATTCATCAGCAATATTTCATGATATGGAAATCCCCCCACCCCCTTTTTCCCCGCATTCCTCAACATCTTCCAGAGCAGCTCTCCCTTTTTCCAGAGGTTTTGCAGTCTCCTTTGGAACAAGGCACCATTCAGCCTGTTCCACCCACCCATGTGGGAAGAGATGGTTTACTCCAGGATGTTCTTGGTTCCTTAGAGGTAGGGGAGTTGGAGACAAATTCAGGACCTCTCTCTTCAACACTTCTCTCAAGGTCCCTTCTTTCAGGATCCTGTCTCTTTAGACTTTGTTTCCTCTTCTCCCCAAGCTGCCTTGGTCTCTCTAAATCCTAAGGATGCTTTCTTCACACCCCTTTTCACCATGTGTTCAGGAAATTTTTTACATTTCTCTGTTTCTTCCTCTCAGTTTCAGTTCTCTGCTTTGCTGTTTACCTTTTGGCGTTTCTTCTGCCCCATGGGGATTTGCTAAATGTCTCAGTCCTGCATGGCTTTAAGGGATACATATTTTCCCTTATCTAGACAAACTCATTATTTCGGCTCCTTCCCCAGCAGGCTTATACTAGATCTTCACTTTACCAGTTGTCGCTGACTAAGTCTCCAGTTCACTCTCAATCTTAAGAAGAAGTTAGTGCTTGACACCTTCTCAGAATCATATTTTTTCTCATTTGCAGGAATCAGACCATTCCCATGTTGGTGCCTCTTCCTGCTCCCAAGGTTTTGCCTCTGACAACCTTTTTCCAGTCAGTTCTTCATCTGTTCTGTATCATGGCCAGATAATTTTTTAGGATTCTGGGGTTTATGGCCTCCACCATTCCCATGCTTCCTCTTGCTAGGCTCCATATGAAGAAGCTTCATTGGTTCTTCAAGTCAGTGTGGCTTCAACATTACCACGCCTGGAACTCTCTGTTCCTTTGCTTTCTTATTTTAAATTCAAGCTCCAGTGGTGGATTCAACAAATTTCTCTCAATCTGTGACTACTCTTTCATGCTGCAGTTCCTTTCCAGGAGCTATTCATAGATGCCTCAAACCAGGGGGCAGGGTATTTCCTATGGCCCTCTGAAAGATCATGGTCTCTAGCCTCTTCATCAGAGGGCAGACCATATCATTTTAAAAGAGATGAAGGCTCTGCTTCTTGTTCATTCCCTTCTTTTCCCTGGCGCCCTGAAAATCTTCACTGACAGTACCACCATGATGTGGTATATCAACAAGCAGGGGGGTGGGGTACGAGGTCTTCTTTCCTTTACAGACTAAGACTGTATGTTGCTGCTTCTTGCTTCACAAGAGCCTAGGTCATGGCTAAAAAAGATCACTTGACTTGTTGACTTACCTGGTAGCCAAATTGCAATATGAAGTTAGGATTTGGTGTAATGGTCAAAGGATTTACCTCACAAACATGAAGTACAGGGTTTGAGAGAAATTGGCTAGGTTTAAAATGGCCCACAAGGGGAGCTAACCTAGCACTTGCCTATAAACCTAAAAAAAGAAAAAGACAACTTTAGCAAGAAAAACCTGGATGCCTTGTCCAAGACCACATAGGTCAGTTCTTCTGTACACACCATACCAAAAAACGCACAGGCTGAGAGGCACTCTTGAGAAAAGTAATACCAGGAGGTAGATGACGTTTGCTCAGAGTTCAAAAGTGTCCTCTTGCTTGAGGGGCCAGGAGAGGTACTTTTGTAGTCCCTATGCCTGTTTTTACTATGGTCTCCAGCATTGCCTCTTTGGGGCTGCCACATACTTGGATGACAGTACAACCTCACAAGCCAAAACCATTCTAATGTACATCAGTCTAACTGCATCTCTGTGAGCTTCTGGCTCCATTAACCATATAATTAGTATCGGTGAAGATGCATCTTCTCAATCTAGGAAATCTACAGAACCATTATAGAAGTCCAGACTACCCCACCCACATCCTGAGGCCTCCAAGGAGATTGCCCCCTCCAAAAATCTGGACAAAATCCTCTAAATATTGGACATCTGCCATCTTGCCACAGCCCAAGCTGGATAAGTCCTGTACCCTTGACCCATCCCAAAACCTTCTCAGGATCTAATGAAATTGATCCAGAATTTTGTGTTAATTCTTAAAATTGTGGCCTTCTTTAGAATAACTTTTAGTGTCAAGACTCCTTGTTGAAAAAAAGAGAGAAGCTTTCCCTCTGAGGATTATGATTCCTCAGATACTGAGGATACTGTAGGCTCTGCCTCACCTCTAGGGGGTATCTCATTTGGTGATCCCCACAGTAGCACAAAGGATAACTTTAAATGGGATCTAAATGGGCTCTAGGTCTACCAGAACCAAGACTTTTATCCATGCCTCCAATCCTAGAGGCCTTAGAGGATGCTTTTTACAAGTACATGTCAGGAATCTGAATATGACCCCCTTGTTCACAAGAAGCCTAACTGATTTTGTGAGGTTGTGGATTCCTGTAAATACCTGTACAAAAATACTAGCAATGAGTCTATTGAGTTTCTGGCCAGAAACATACTTCATAATGACAAGTAAAGTAAGATACTGCTACAGTTTGAGAAGAAAACCAGCACTTCTGTCATCCTGCTTTTTGCCAAGCCCGTATATTAAAAGTACCAAGAAACTATTTTGTCTCAATTGAATGACATGGCAGAGGTGACTGAGAATCCAGCCCTTAGAGATTAGAAGCTGGAATTATGCACATCACCTGTCTAGCTGTTATTCATCCTATCAGCTGTGGATATGATGCAGTGAGCACATTAAGCGGTATGTCTGCTATTGGGCAGTCAGGACTCTGCACCTGTAAGATCATACCAAAGCACAGCTCCACAATACACCACTGCAAAGAGAACTACTCTACACACTTCCAGCAACACAAATTAATCTTTATTTATTTAACATTTGTTTACTGGGAAAGTCCAACTGGATAGAGCCTATTTTCAGCAGAGGCCCAGGGGGAAATGCTCCAGATCTGTATCTTTGGAATGTGGGAGGAAACAGGAGCACCTGTAGGAAACCCATGGGAATTATGAGGACATGAAGGCTCCACACAGTAGTCACCCCAGCTGAGAATCAAACCAGAGAACCTCTTGCTATGAGGTGACAATGCTAACCACTGCGCCACCCTTGCTTCAGAGACCAGAGGAAAATTGGAAGGCTATGCAGTCTTGAAACAGTTGTTCAATGCCCTGTACAGCAGTAACTACACTAACAAACGTCGACCTTAATCACAGAGGTAGGAAAAAATAAAAGCAGACAAAAGGTAAGAAAGGCCATTATAAGAGGAAATGGTTAAACTGGGGGGGGGGGGCTGCAGGACCAACACCTCAAGAGGGTGCATCTGTGTGTGTTATCATTGTTCATCTCTCTTTCTGCAACCCTCATGCAAACCCAAAGTTTTAAATGTAGGTTGTTGGCCAGACCTTCTTGAAAAGTGATAACAATAACACAAGACAAACTGATCCTGAAAATCTTCTTTCAGAGACAAATGCATCTGTTCTTTAAAATGCCAAAATTCTCAGGTTTCCCCCAATCCTGAGGGAAAAAAAGATACTTAATTATATCTTTGATGCAAGACCCTTTTGTTTAAGGGTGCCAGCCAGAGGGCACAAAGGAACAGCAATGCACAAACTTCTACTCAAGATGTCCTTGTTCCAAGAAACAGGAAACCACAGTCACACATCTAAAACCTGTCAAGGTTCAAAATGTTTTTAAAAGTTCACAGTTTAGTATATCACCCTTGCAAGCCCTTCTGCTTAACCCTTAGATCTGAAAGATGTTCTCTGCATATAGCCAAAGCCAGAGAGGACAAGCATTTCCTCAAATATGAAAAGAGGGAACAGCTACCTCCAGTTTACTTTCTTACTCTGATTTGGGGTATTCACAAAGTGCCTGGCTTGTGTACTTGCTTTCAGCAGAACCAAGCATACCCACATTTACCTGTATATGGATGATTGCTTGATCTAGCAACCAACCCTATAGGAGATGCAACAGATGCTTCAGTTCACCCTGGCATGTTTTCAAAACCTAGTACACCATCTGAGCCTGTTGAAAGTCACACTATTACCCTCAATACATGTCTTGGTCCTGGGAGCTTATCTAGTCACCCTACTGCAGAGGGTCCATCTTCCACACTTCCACAGGGGAAGTCTGTTGTTGACCAATTATTTCACAGCAGAACCAGATCACTTTAACAGAAGTTCTTAGGAAACTGAGTTATATGACGTCCTCATTCCTGATGTTTCCCCTGGCAACACTATGCATGAGGAAGCTTTAGCAGTACCTGTGAAACAGGTCATGCAGGAAGCCCTGTCCGTGTAACATTCCATGCCTGATCTGCTCATATAAAGAAGAAACTCTTGTGGTAGATTCAACAGGTAAACTTCAGTCAGTCAAAGTGATGTTTTCTTGGTGCTGCAGTTTTCTTGCTTTAAAGGTTGCTTTTGCACATTTATCAAGACCAAAAAAGTTTTGACAACTTACAGTTGTGCTTTCGGTTCCTCATCTAATGTGCTATACATTTTAAATCATCGACAACGAGAAGATGAGAAGTCTTTACACCTCTTTTATCCTGTTTACTTCTGCTTTATCGCTTAGATCTCTAACAGTCCTAATTACTATATTCATTTGTTTTTGAACTTCTACAGTCTATTTCTTTCATTGATCTTAATATGTCTGTCTATATTAAATCAAGCAACTCTTCTCTTGGCTCATTTTCTTCTAAACTGAGGGCACATTTTATTTTAAATTTCCTGTGGGCATTCTATACTAAGTTCTATAGCATCTTCCTGTGGCACATTCTGTTCAGTTTCATCCTGTGCCATCCATTTCTCTGTCATATGGCAACTGGCCTATCACAGAGTTTCTACAGTTTCCTGTTCCTTCCCTTGCTGTCCAACTTCAAGTGAGTGTTTATACTGGTTTCCTGTGGAAGGCTCCAAAATACCTTCATGTGGCACCTGACCAATTACTTCCTGTTCCACTGTTTTCCCCTTAATTTGGAGGTCCGTTGCTCTGTCCTGTTGTGGTGCTTTCTGAATTAGATTTTCTACACTGAATCCTTCACTTCGCAGGTACTCCATAACATTAATTTCTATTTCTTTAACTTCTCCATTGCTAATCTCCTTTTCTACTTTTTCTCTTTCTCTTATTTTTTTGTATTGTAAAGTTTTCCATGTCTGGATTCCTTTGCCTGTATATCTTTTCAAATATCTTTGGTGCTGCTCTTTTTGTACGGATTAGTTTTGCTTTCTCCTTTGCATAGATATTACACCATATTAAATGTTTTTTTTTCTTTCCCATGCCCATATTTCTTCTTCAGATGTCTCCTGATCTTCCTGTTTCTCCTTACTTTGGGGACGTATTTCATCACCCTGTGATGTAACCTGTGTTAGACTTGTTATACTAAATCCTTCACTTCACAGGCACTCCATAATTTCAACTTTCACCTTCTATGGTTTTTAATTTCTACTTTACTAATCTTTTTTCTATATTCCCTCTTTGTGATTTTTTTTAATTGTGAAATTTTCCATATCTCAATGCTTTTGCCTGTATTTCTCTTCTAATATCTTTGGGGCTGCCTTCTTTATATTTATTAATTTGGCTTTTGCCTTTGTATAAATATTGCACAATATCAAACCTCTTTCTTTCCCATGTCCATATTTCTTTTTTATACTTTTCAAAACTCTAGGTTTGTTTATATTTTTGCACTTCCTCAGATGCTTCATTTTCCAAACAGATCAAAGGTTCTTAATCTATATACTGTTTTTCACAAATCTGTTGTATTAATGAACACATTTTTATTTGAAGCTTCTGATAGTTTTTTTATGAAAGTATTTCTTGTACCTGGAAATTCTAGACTTTTTGCGTAATAATAACTCATAATTTCTTTCTTATCCTCAATAGTCCACTCTCATCTTTATGGGTCTTCTTTGGCCTATCAGTTTTTGTGATTTTTGTGGACTGCTACTTCCTTCTATGATGAGGGGGGGGGGGGCATCCTCCCCCTGGGCCTGGTCTGGCCCCATTGTAGGAATGTTTCCATATTTTGAGGATTCTACAATGTCATTTTTTTCTAGCCCTGGCACCAATGCACCTACCAGGATTGGGCACTTTTTTATCCTGGGTCTTGTGCACATAGCTATCTTTTTTAATTTTAACCTGCTTCTCTCTATGATATATACTATATAAATATAGTTTATATATCAGTGTCGTCTTGACGAGATTTTGTGAAAAACAGGGTCTGCCTCATGAAGGGTACTCACCAAGACTTGAGGATGAATTCAGTTTCAGCAATACAACTCCTCTTTGCTTGCTGACTTATCTCTCCATTCGGACCCTGACTGGGTAGCCCACTTGGTTGGATCCTAAGGGAATAGGAGAAAAAAAAAACATCAGCACAGAGGAAGTGGTGGCAGTAATTCTAATCTTTGGGGCCCTGAAGTCCATTTGGAAACCGTGGATCATCTACATCCACACAGAGATAACACTACAGTGACATGGACAAATGGGAATACTTTAGCTTGTATTTATTTAACATTTGTTAACCGGGAAAGTCCGACTTGGAACAAAACCAATTTTCAGCAGAGGTCCGAGGAGAAACACTCCAGATGTATGTCTTTGAACGTGGGAGGAAACTGGAGCACCCAGAGGAAACCCACATGAACACAGGGAGGACATACAGACTCTGCAGAGAAGGCACCCCAGCCAAGAATCGAACCCGAGAACCTCTTGCTGTGAGGCAACAATGCTACCGCTGCACCACTGCACTGTCCAGCTTATCTCCTCTGTAGGTGTAGTATCTGTCCAGGAGTCTGGAATGACCCTCAATGTATTCTACATCCCTTCTCAGGAAATCTGTGCAGAACATCCTAGCAGGACAAAGGCATACTCTCACTACTAGATACTGGACAGGGATGTATTCCCAGGTCCGGCTCAAGGAGGGATGTACCAGAAATAGATTTTTTTGTTTCTTGAAAAAACTGTTCAGAACATTCTGATCCAGAGCACCAAACTGAAAAGCCTGGACAAAGGGATGCTTTCTCAGTCTGTTAGGCAGTTCTGTTTCCGTACACTCCTTCCAATTCCTCTTCTTCCCAGGGCATTTTAAAAGGTAAAGAGCAGACGAAAATGCTAATATCTCCCCTTTTAATGTTGCTGCAATACAAGAAGTTACTTAAACATCCCAACCATGAGGACATTATAGCTGACTGGTCTCCTTCCTTTAAGGCACATGTTCTTTGGGGGGGGGGGGGCTTGGAAACTGAATTTTAGGAATTCCTGTCCAGCCAAATGGAAACAGTTCTTCTTCCAGCTCCAAAAGAGTAATCAGACCCAGCACAAACCTTGGTGGCCACTATCGTCAAAAACTTGCCAGAACTTTACCAATCAGGGTTGTCCTAAGCCTCACATGTCTTAGCTTTTCCAGCCGCCTGCCTTGAGATCCACATTCCTTATTGGCACTAGAACTGTTTCAAATGGGGGTCTTGCTCCTGAGGATCACCAACAAGGAATTTACTTCCCCATGGGATCTCAAGTATGTCATTGAGGAGCTGACAGTTAACCCCTTTGAGGCAGTAGCCTTAAACTTCTTGACCTGAAAAAAAACATCTTAATAGTTGCTACTATGTCTGCCAGAATTATGTCAGAACTGCAGGCCTCATGTGCAAAGAACTTTGTTAGTCTGTACAGTCATAGTTGTAGTACAAATTGAAATTATGTGGTCTAAAGGCAAAATAAATACTTGGATCTTGCTTATTTCAGTACATACACTGCAACCATAGGACTGGTAAATGCAGGCTGTCTTCTTCCAGCACCTTCAGAATCTGTCACAAGCTCAATCTCCTCCCCTCGCTGCCATAATGCATCTGTCATCCAACTCTTCTTTTTTTTCTTTCGGCTGTTCCCGTTCGGGGTCACCAGAGCGGATCATCTGATGTCCTTCAAGGATGCATCTGCAGTCTTTACAAATGGGTTGTCCTGTCGTCAGGCAGCCCTTCGGTCGGCCGGATTCCAAAGTCTGGGTCTGGCTTCGGCTGGTGTCGCACTTCACCCGACGTCATTGCGGCAGTTATTCGGGTATAAAGGCATCAGCCGACGCCATTTTCCTCAGTCTTTCTTGCCGCGTGGTGCCCGAAGCAGAAGCTGTTCGCAAGTGCCGGTCGGTCAGATCCAGAGATTACTACTACCGAATACTACTTCGAAGACTTCTATAAAGCTAAGTACCCCGTTGGGGACTCTTTCTTGCCTCAGCCGATGTCAGAGAAAGTTAATAACTGTTTATCTTGTGGGAAACAAATACCTCATAAAGATTTCCACTCCTATTGCATACATTGTTTAGGCCCAGACCACGACGTAGCAGCTTGTCTAGCCTGTGCTTCTTTTAACCGACGGACGCTTAGACATCGGTCGGACTTTGCTGAACAGATATTCGGCTCCGATTTTGCCTACATTATGCCGTCGGATCCTCCGACTACGCAAATTACCAAAAAACGCAAAGAAAAGGACCGACACTCGCGGTCCGCGGTTTCGGCCGAAACCACGGTTAAACAAACCACGAGTGTCTCTGTTTCGGCCGAAACCGAGCAAGCGGTTCTTTCTTCAGCCGATAACATGCCTTCTACCGAGGCCTCTGCTAACCTGGTAGAGACGGCTTCTGAAATCCAACCTTCTGTTGCGGTTTCTCAGGATTTATCAGACACCATTCCCCTGGATGTTTCAACCCCTGCACGTGGAGCTGCTAGGCCTCCTCCAGCTATGTCTATTAAGGCCTTTGCCAGGGCTAAAGCAGCCAAAACATCAAAACCTGTGCCTGCCAAGCCCCCTTCTCACAGGCCCAGGCCCAGCACCAACTCCCACATGCTTTCTTTGGCTGAGGATCTCATCTCTTTAATCCGTGGAGCCCAACCTCATCCTGACAGGGCCTCTCTCCCTCCTCCAGAAAAGAGACCTAGAGCAGAGCCCCCTGAGCCAGTATCCGCAGATGATTCTTCTGATGACTCAGAACATACAGACCCTCCTGAGGCTTCTTATTCTCCTTACGAAGACTCTGATGCTGAGGAGTCCATCCCTTCAGCCTCTCCTCCTGAGGAATTTTCCTTTGGGGAAACCTTGCATGCCATGAGGGAGCAATTTCAGTGGCAGGGCCAAGATTTCTCAGACTCTAGAAAAAGGCTTAGAACCTTTCTACATTTGCCACAACATAGACCTTTAGCTATACCTCCAGTTCTTTCTGTTGTTGATGATGCATTTAATGATGCTTGCACTGCTCCTGACTCTTTACCTCCCGGACACTCATCACCACTTATATAAGGCTCCTTTTGCAGATCCAGAGACCATCTCCCAGGGCCCTAAAGCTGTAGCAGCTACTTCTTCAAAAAAAACCCTCCCCTCTGAAAGGGAATCCAGGTCCTTAGAGAGATGGGGTAAAAAAGTTTACACCTCTGCTACTTTGTCAGCTAGAGCTTTGAACTGCCAATTTCATATGATTCAATATCAAGAGTTTATGCTTGACCAGTTGACTAAAAAGCTGTCCTCTGAAGAATCTTTAGATAAAAAGTATGTTCAGGAAATGGTACATAACATACAGCAGGTTAGTAACCATTCTTTAAAATGTGGCTATGATGCACTGGAGGCTTCCTTTAGATCAGCCATGACTGGCACAGTTATTAGGAGGCATGCATGGCTGAAAGAACAGGCATTACCAGACCATGTCAAATCAAAGCTTTTGGATGCACCTATGGACAAGGTCAATTTATTTGGTTCCCCTGCACAGCAGGTACTAAAAAAGATGGAAGAGAAAGCAAAATCTGTGCAAACAGTGAAAGACTTCCTACTAGTTCAACCTCCAAGGTTTAGCAGGAACTGGCCCTCCAAGAATTGGTCCTTTCCGGAATCCTCTAAGCCACAAAGAGGCAGGAATAGGCGCTCTAGAGGCAGAAACCAATCCAGGGGTGCCTACAGGGGTCGCCAGTGGCAGGGTAACAACCAACGAGGCACGGATACAGCCGCCACCACTACAACAACTCAATCACAGTGACTTGGCGGTGGTACCGCCTACCAGGGAACAACTACAAGCACCCTTGGGCGGAAAGCTAACCTTATTTTCAAGAAACTGGCACTGCATTACAAGAGAAAAATGGATTTTGCAAACTATAGACCAAGGTTACAGGTTCCATTTTCATACTCTACCAGAAAAGAGAGGAATGCCAAACCTACCACCTACTCAAAAGACAGAAGCTCTAAAGCAAATATCTCAATTATTAAAAATGAGAGCTGTGGAAAAGGTACCATCTATGGAACAAGGAAAGGGATTTTACTCCAGACTCTTCCTGGTACCAAGGAAAGAAAACAAATGGAGGCCTATTCTAGACCTGTCCGCTTTAAACACATTCCTCATTGTTCCCAAATTCAAAATGCTGACCCTACAGCAGCTTCTTCCCATGCTGGGCAAGGAGTCTTGGCTGGTAACTCTAGATCTCAAGGAGGCATACCTGCACGTCCCCATAAGACCAATTTGCAGAAGATACCTCAGATTTCTTGCAGGATCAGAGCATTATCAATTCTCAGCATTGCCTTTGGCTTATCTACTGCCCAGAGTGTTCACGAAATGCCTGGCATCAGTAATAGCTCATTGCAGACTTCAGGGATTCAAATCTATCCCTACCTGGACGACTGCCTGATACAAGCGGACAACAAAAACAAACTAACAGAAGACTTACAAAGGGTCATCTACCTGCTGCAAGCCCTGGGATATACAGTCAATACAAAAAAGTCAAGGCTGATTCCATCCCAAAGAATAACCTTTCTGGGTGCAGAACTGGACACATCAAAACAAATGGCATTCCTAACTGCAGAAAAGAAAGAACAACTTCCTCTCTACTTCTTGGCATTAACAAAGCAGAACCATCTGACTGCAAGAAAAGTGCTACAAGCTCTAGGCTTCATGGCATCCTGCATAATACTGGTCCCTCATGCCAGGCTGCATATGAGAAAGCTACAGTGGTACCTAAAGAATTTGTGGTCCCAGCACAAGCACAGCCTAGAAACCAAAATTCCAATGATCCCATGCCTGAAACAGGAGTTCCTATGGTGGGCTCAGGCCTGCCAATCAAACACAGGATTGCCCTTCTGCAAAAGTCAACCAAGACAAACCATCACGACAGATGCCTCAGACCTCGGATGGGGGCACACATGCTGGACAAGTGCATTCAAGGCCTATGGACTCAAGACCAGCTGCATCTGCACATAAATCTAAAAGAAATGATGGCAGTGAAATTGGCAATCCAGGCATTCAGACCTTTTCTCCAAGAAGGCCAGTTGATGATAAGGACAGACAACACCACAGTTATGTGGTACATCAACAAACAGGGAGGCACACACTCATGCCCTCTATGCCGGCTGGCACTGGACCTATGGGATGTGGCCCTGAGCTGCAACATTCAGTTACAGGCAATTTATGTACCAGGGAAGGAAAACATTCTAGCAGACATATTAAGCAGAACTACAACAGATGCCCACGAATGGATGCTGCATCCGGACATCTTCAAAACCATCACAAGAAAATGGGGATTACCACAAATAGACTTGTTTGCATCCCCTTTCAATCACCAGTTGAAGAAATTCTGCACAAGGACTTACCACCCACTTGCTTGGAAGGTGGACTCCCTATCTTTCAGTTGGAAAAGCCTGACAGCATATGCATTCCCACCACTTCCTTTGATGCACAAGGTGCTTCTCAAGATCAAAGAGGAACATCCGAGGATCATTCTGATAGCCCCAAACTGGCCAAGACAACATTGGTATCCGCTGCTGAGGAGCATGTCCAGGGAACAAATATGGACGCTGCCCCTGATCCCATTACTGCTAACACAGAACAACTACAACATCCTGCATCCAAACCTAAAAACTCTGCAGTTAACTGCCTGGAACATTACATAACAGCAAGTAACCCAAATTTATCCCAAAGGGTTAAAGACATAATCCTGGAGGCTCGTAGACCTTCAACAAGAAAGAACTATGCAGCAAAATGGAAAAGATATCTCATCTGGAGTACTGCAAAGGGGCAAGATGTGACACTGGTGAACATAGCCAACATCCTGGAGTACTTGGCGGAGCTCTACCATACAGGCCTGTCCTATTCTTCCATCAAGATACATGCATCAGCTATTTCAGCAGAATACAGCTTGGATCCTCCTGTCTTCTCGCATCCTCTGCTCAGACAGTTTCTGAGAGGAATTAAAAATGTAAAACCTCCCAGGAAACCTCCATTGCCAGCATGGGACTTGAATTTTGTACTAGAAAAACTGACTCTTCCTCCTTTCGAACCAGCAGCAACAGCAGAATTGCAATACTTATCCTGGAAGACTGCTTTCCTGCTAGCAATAACTTCAGCAAGAAGGGTCTCTGAACTGCAGGCATTAATGGCAGTGCAACCCTTCCTGATCTTCCATCAAGATAGAGTGTCCATGAGAACAAATCCTACATTTATGCCTAAGGTGGTATCCAGAGTTTCTTTAAATCAGGCTATCCACCTCCCTACATTCTTCCCCAACCCACAGAACAGGGAGAAAGGCTCTTACATACCTTGGATGTACACAGACAATTACGCTACTATCTGGACAGGACAAAAAACAATAGAAAGACTGACCAGCTTCTGGTAGCATATGCAACAGGGAAGGAAGGAAAACCAATTTCTAAACAGACAATCTCCAAATGGATAGGAAATTGCATTAGATTTTGTTACTCCTACCATGGAAAGAAAACTCCAGAGAACATCAGGCCTCACTCCACAAGGGCTACAGCCACTACCACAGCTTTCTTACGAGGAGTGGCTACCAAGGACATTATAGAGGCTGCTACTTGGACCTCCGTGCATACATTTACCAAGCATTATAACTTACCTCTATACTCTAGATCCCGTGCTGGTTTTGCCACTGCTGTTTTGCAAGGAATCCTAACTACACCATAATCTTTTCTCATTTCCTCCTCCCCTAGTTTAGCTATGGTATTCTACCCATTTGTAAAGACTGCAGATGCATCCTTGAAGGACATAGTACAGTTTTGTACCTACCATAAATGTAGATGTCCGAGAGGAATGCATCTGCAGTCAGGATTACCCACCCTCCTTCCCCTCTGAGGTACTCCTAGGGTATTTGCCAATCTTCAGCTAGCTTGGGGGGGATCTATTATGGTGTATTTGTTTGTATATATGTACATACATGCTTATTTTGTGTGTTTGCTCTCTACTATTTGGAAACTTTGGCATTTATCCAAATTTAGCCATCCAAGAGGGCACCTGGCATCTGGGGCAAGAAACACTGAGGAAAATGGCGTCGGCTGATGCTTTTATACCCGAATAACTGCCGCAGTGATGTCGGGTGAAGTGCGACACCAGCCGAAGCCAGACCCAGACTTTGGAATCCGGCCGACTGACCCATTTGTAAAGACTGCAGATGCATTCCTCTCGGATATCTACATTTATGGTAGGTACAAAACTGTACTTTTCCATTTCTTCCTGTCCTCTGCATCTTGCTCTCACACCAACCACCTGCATGTCCTCTCTCGCCGCATTCATAAACCTTATCTTAGGCCCTCCCCTTACCTGGCAGCTTCATCCTTTTCCCAATATACGCAGCACCCCTCCTCAGCACATGTCCAAACCAATGCAATCTCGACTCTCTGACTTTGTCTCCAAACCATCCAACCTGGGCTGACCCTCTAATATACTTATTCCTAATCCTGTCCACCCTCATCGCACTCAGTGCAAATCTTAACATCTTTAACTCTGCCACATCCAGCTCTTAATCCAGCCTTTTTGTCAATGCCACTGTCTCCAACCTATATAACATATCTGGTCTCACTACCCTCTTGTAGACCTTCCCTTTCACTCTTACTGGTACTCATCTGTCACAAATCACTCCTGACACTCTTCTCCACCCACTCCATCCTGCCTGTACTCTCTTCTTCACCTCTCTTCCACACTCGCCATTACTGTGAACTGTTGATCCCAAGTATTTAAACTCATCCACCTTCACCAGCTCTACTCCCTGTATCCTTACCATTCCCTCTATCCTCCCTCTCATTCACACACACACATATTCTGTCTTAGGACAGTTGATCTTCATTCCTCTCCTCTCTAGAACATACCTCCACCTCTCCAGGGTCTCCTCAACTTGTTCCCTACTCTCACTACAGATCACAATGTCATCCACAAACATCATAGTCCACAGGGACTCCTGTCTGATCTCATTTGTCAATCTGTTCATCACCACTGCAAATTAGAAAGGGCTCAGAGCTGATCCTTGATGTAATCCCACCTCTACCTTAAATGCATCTGTCACTCCAACCGCAGATCTCACTGGTGTCACACTACCCTCGTACATATCCTGTACCACTCTTACATACTTCTCTGACTTCCTCATACAATACCACAGCTCCTCTCTAGGCACCCTGTCATATGCTTTCTCCAAGTCTACAAAAACACAATGCAACTCCTTCTGACCTTCTCTGTACTTCTCCATCAACACTCTGAGCAAACATCGCATCTGTAGTGCTTTTTCCTGGCAGGAAACCATACTGCTGATCACTAATCATCACCTCCCTTCTTAACCTAGCTTCTACTATGCTTTCCCATAACTTCATGCTGTGACTGATCAGTTTAATCCCTCTGTAGTTACTACAGCTCTGCACATCACCCTTATTCTTAAAGATCGGTACCAACACATTTTTTCTCCACTCATCAGGCATCCTCTGACTTTCCAAGATTTCATTAAACAATCTGGATAAAAATTCTACTGCCATTTCTCCTAAACACCTCCAAGCTTCCACAGGTATGTCATCTGGACCAACAGCCTTTCCATTCTTCATCCTCTTCATAGCTATCCTTACTTCCTCCTTGCTAATCCATTGTACTTCATGAGTCACTATCCCCACATCATCCAACCTTCTCTCCCTCTCATTCTCTTCATTCACCAGCCCCTCAAAGTACTCTTTCCATCTGCTCAACACACTCTCCTCACTTGTGAGTATGTTTCCCTCATTATCCTTTATCACCCTTACCTGCTGCACATCTTGCCTATCTCGGCCCCTCTGTCTAGCCAATCGGTACAGGTCCTTTACTCCCTTCTTAGTGGCCATCCTTTCATACAACTCTCCATACACCTTATCCTTAGCCTTTGCCATCTCTCTTTTCCATGCAACTCATATCCTTATACTTCTGTCCACTTTATTCATCCCTCTGACAATCCCACTTCTTTGCCAACCTCTTTCTCTGTATACTCTCCTGTACTTCCTCATTCCACCACCAGGTCTCCTTGTCATCCTTCCACTGTTCAGATGTCACACCAAGAACCTTTCTAGCAGTCTTCTTTACTAGCTCTGCTGTAGTTAGCTATTCGGTAACTCTTCACTGCCACCCAGTTCCTGTCTTAACTCTTCTCTGAACTCTCCCCTCACAGTCACCCTTTTTCAGTTTCCACCATTTGATCCTTGGTGCTGCCCTCACTCTCCTCCTCCTCTTCTTGATCACCAACATCATCCTACAAACCACCACCCTATGCTGCCTAACTACACTTTCCCCGGTCACCACTTTACAGTCTCCTGTCTCCTTCAGACCGGCCCTCATTGCATAGGATGTAATCCATCTGTGTGCATTTCCCTACACTCTTGTATGTCACCCTATGCTCCTCCCTCTTGTTAAAATATGTATTCACCACAGCCATGTCCATCCTTTTTGCAAAATCCACTACCATCTGACCTTCTGCATTCCTTTGCTTAACACCATACCTACCCATCACTTCCTCATCCCCTCTGTTCCCTTCACCAACATGCCCATTGAAATCTGCTCCAATCACTACTCTCTCACCCTTGGGTACAGTCATCACCACTTCATCCAATTCACTCCAAAATTATTCTTTCTCATCCATCGCTTACCCAACTTGCAGAGCATATGCACTAACAGCATTCATCATTACACCATCAATTTCCATCTTCATGAACATCACTCTGACACACTTTTCACCTCCAAAACACTCTTGGCATACTGTTACTTCAGGATAACACCTACCCCATTTCTCCTCCCATCTGCACCATGATAGAACAATTTGAACCTGCCTCCAATACACCTGGCCTTATTTCCCTTCCACCTGGTCTCTTGCACACACAATATATCAACCATCCTTCTCTCCATCATATCAGCTAGCTCTCATCCTATACCAGTCATACTGCCAACATTCAAAGTTCCAACCTTCACTACCACACTCCTAACATTTCTCCCCTCTTCCTGCCTTCGGGCATGCCTTCTCCCTCTTCTTCTCCTCCTTCGGCCAACAGTAGCCCAATTTCCGCCAGCACCCTATTGGCTAACTCCTGGTGGCAGTCGTAGTTTTTTCGGGCCTCACCCGATCTGGTATGTAAATCTATATTGTTTTCCACATGTCATTTGGCAAATGTTTTATGCCGAATGCCCTTCCTGACTCATCCCTCCCCATTTATCCGGGCTTGGTACCGGCACGAAGAAGAACTGGCTTGAGCATCCCAAGTTGTTGGGTTTCTCTCATCCAACTCTCTACAGATCTTATTTACTGCTTTTCTGTATTGGACAGATATTTCCACAAGTCAAGCCTTTATCGTATAGAGAAAACTGAATTTTAGCCTCTTCTTCTCCACATATGTAATTAACTTCATCAGACTTTCATTTTTAATAGCAAACACTAGTTCTAATAGTTTCAGAAACACAAAGCTGACGCCCAAGAGGAAGCAGTCCAAAGAATGGAAAAAATCCGCTGCACTGTAGATAAACAGTTAAGCTGACAAATGTCCAAAAAATGGATAAACAATCACGAGAAGCAGTGGTTTAATCCAAAAGAAACTAAAACGCAAAAAAATCCCTTGGACTATCGTCATTCGTGCCTATACCTGAAATATCCACTGTGGTAGTTGTAACCCTATCACTTTGCGGTAAAAGAGGTGAATACAAACCTAAATTTCTTTTGCTAGTGACCTCCTCAAAAATTTTGTTAAATAACAAAACCGGATACCCTCTATTAATGAACATGCTCTTAAGAAGCTCACATTCATCAAGAAATAGATTCTCACTGCTACACATTCTAGAGGCTCGTATTATTTGTCCCTTAATAATAGCCTTCTTCTGTTTAAAGGGATGACTACTCTTGAAATGTAGCAGTGAGTTGCAATAAGTAGGCTTTCTGTATATATTAGAATAAAATTCACCTTTTATAAAGTCTTTTGACAATTTAACATCTAGATAGTCAATTTCTGATTCAGAGAATTTGAATGTGAATTTTAAAAATTCCGTGGTACTATTAATTAATGTTACAAAATTTTCGGCCTGTGTGTTGTTTCCATCAAACAATATAAAAATATCGTCCAAGTACCTAGTATAGAATTTAATTAGGCACATCATGTCATTATTATTAAACAGAAAGTGTTTCTCCCAATACGCCATAAATAGGTTTGCAACACAGGCCCCACAAGGGGACCCCATCGCAACACCCTGATTTTGCTTGTAGTATTTCCCATTAAAGGTGAAATAATTTGATGTTAGTATGATATCAAGAAGTTGGGAGATGGTGTCAGTTTCCTGCTTAGAAGCCTGCAAATCTATTACTAAAAGGGTAATCCATTCTATTGCCTCAGTGTGAGGTATTGATGTGTATAGGTCAATAACATCGATGGTGAGCAAGTTTAGTGTGTCTCTAAATTCTATTTTTTGTATTTTTTCAAGGAAAGACCAAGAATCTTTACATATTTGAGAAAAATGCTTCAAGTATTTACTCAACATGTGGTCAACCAGTTGAGCACAAGGGTATGTGGAAGAGATACGACTATCAATAAGAGCTCGAAAAGGTGGGTTGAGTAAATCTTTATGCATCTTGGGAATGCCAAAAACAACAGGTGTTTTTGGCATAATAATATCAATGTAGTTATAAGTGTCTAAATTGATATTCCCATTAATGTGCAAGTCCCTAAAATAACCTCTGTTCCTACAGTATGAAATATTCATTTCATTCAAAGATGAAGGACAATATGCAGGACCTTCCAAGATGTTTTCCATTTTCTCAATATATTTGTAGTTATCAAAGATAACCAACCCACCACCCTTGACTTTAGATTTTTGTCCAGTTCTAAGGTTTTGGTAAATAGGAGCTCAAAATATAATGCTACGCAGGAGCAACTGTCTGCTTTGGAAGAATTGTGTAAAGCTCCAGTTAGGGTCTTAAAACCAGACCCACTTATGCAGGTAGTGGCTCGGAAGGCGTGGGCAGCTCCAGATTCTGTGGAACCTGTCCCCAGGAGACCATCCAAGTTTATTACGGCCCCTACGGACAAACAGTTTCTTTCCAAGGGCATCTCTGTGGATGCTATGGTGGTGGCGGCCGCCACTAAGAAGGAACTTGCGGATCCTTCAGTACCTGTCCATCCTCCTAACAAGGATTCTAGGACCATGGACAGGTATGGAAAGCGGATGTTTTCTTCAGCGACCTTTGCTATGCGTTCGCTGAACTACCTTTGTCACTTCACCAGGCTTCAAAGAGATATTCTCAAGGAACTAGGTGAAGTGGTCCAGGATCCTTCTGCTGCTGGGGCTCAAGAAAAGATGGCCTCACAGCTGGCAATCCTGAATTCCTTATCCAACTCCTCCATGCGGCTCATATCCTATGCGGCCGATGGAGCGAGCAGGGCCGCAGGCACAGGAGTGGCTCTTAGACGCCAAGCCTGGATGTGGCTTTGTAATTTTGCGGACCCCTTTAAGGCATCCTTCACCAATACCCCCTTTGATGGTTCGGCTTTGTTCGGACCTCAGGTGAAGGATACCTTGACCAGGTGTGAGCAGGACGGTAAAACTCTTTCTGCCGTTGGAGTCCATTTTTCCACCCCTTCTAGACCATATCCCAAGGGTCAGAAGGGAGGGAAGATGTGGTTCCACAAAGCCCAAGGAGCTACACCAGACACACGTGGTCAGTTTACCCCCAGAGGCAGAGGGGGTAACAATAACAGACGCCGCCCTAGAGGCAGGGGGGGGTCCTCAGAACCAGGGCAACAGGGAGTCTCTTCCTGAGAAGCCCTTTCAGCACCCCTGAGGTGTTGCCCGACTGTCCACCCTTGGAGGCAGTCGGGGGAAGGATTTCGCTGTACCCAGTAGCCTGGCATTCCCTTTCACAAGATATGTGGGTACAGTCGATCATATCCGAGGGTTACAAAATCCCTTGAAAGGTATCCACCTCAACAATCCCTTCCAGACATCTCACCCGGTCAAAGGGATTTGGCAGAACAGGAGGTTTCAAAGCTCCTAGAAAAAAGACTGTTCCGGCAGACCAAGTAGGATCCGGCGTCTACTCGAGATTCTTTTTGGTCCCCAAAAGGACGGGAGATTGGAGACCAATATTAGACCTGAGCAGTCTAAACAGATTTGTCAAGAAGGCAAGATTCCGGATGGTCACGCTTCAGTCCATTCTGCCCTTTCTGGGCAAGGACAACTGGATGTGCTCTATAGACCTTCAGGACGCATACTATCACATAAAGATTCACAGGCGCTCCAAAAGGTTTCTCCGCTTTCGGCTAGGGACCAGTCATTACCAATTCAGAGCCCTGCCCTTTGGCCTCACTTCAGCCCCCAGAGTGTTTACCAAATGTATGGCAGTGGTCACAGCTCATCTGAGACGTCAAGGATTCCAGGTGTTTCCTTATTTAGACGACTGGCTCCTCTCCGCCACCACCAGGCGTCAGCTTCTTCAGACCAGAGACTACACTCTGCAGCTTTGTAGGAGTTTGGGAATTTCAGTGAATTTCAAAAAATCTTCTCTGCAGCCTTGCCAATCTATCACCTTTATAGGCGCAGAATTAAACACCGTCAAAATGTTAGCCAGACTAACAGATCAAAGAATTTTGGACATCCAAAAATACGTTCGGATTTTATTGCAGAGCAGCAAAGTCAAAGCCAGGCTGATACTAAAGGTTCTAGATCTTATGGCTGCGGCCATTATTCTTCTACCACTAGCTCGCTTCCACATGCATCTTCTGCAGTGGATGTTATTCACTCAGTGGTCGTTCCACAGTCTTCCGATGAGGCACGAAATCTTAGTCACACAATCGTGCAGGACTCATCTGAATTGGTGGATATCTTCCCCTCTTCTTCATCAGGGCCGACCTTTTGTTCCCCCTCCTCCGGTTGCCACAGTTACTATGGATGCCTCTCTGATCGGGTGGGGGGGGCATTATCAGGGCAGGATGGTCCACGGGACGTGGCAACCCATAGAATACCATCTGCACATAAATGTCCTGGAGATGAGAGCGGTGCTTTTAACGTTGCAAGCCCTCAATGACTTTCTTCCCGCGGGGACTATTGCAGTACAAACGGACAACATGTCCGTGGTCTGGTCCATCAACAAGCAGGGCGGGACCAGGTCCTATCCGTTGTGTCGAGAAGCTCTCAGACTTTGGCAATGGGCAATCTCCTCTCATCGGTTTCTGATAGCAACGCACATCCCCGGCAGGTCCAACCTCTTGGCGGACAGGCTGAGCAGATCCATTCTAATGCCTCACGAGTGGTCTCTCAAACAATCTGTAGTGGATCAGATTTTTCTGAAGTGGGGCACACCTTGTTGCGATCTTTTTGCTACACCCCAAAACAACAAGTGCCCCGATTTTTTCACTCTTTTTCCCCTACCAGGCCAACCCCTGAGAGACTCTCTAACCCAGGATTGGCCCCGGGGACTTCTGTACGCTTTTCCTCCCTTTCCCTTGATTCCACAAGTCATTCAGAAAGCCACCGTTTTGAGGGCCAAGTTGATTCTCATTGCCCCTTACTGGCCTAGACAAATTTGGTTTCCGACTCTGCATCGTCACCTCCTGGTGCAGCCTTGGCATCTGGACCCATTTCCGGATCTTTTGATCCACCAATCGGGTCAACAGCACCGGGCCATTCATTCTCTCAACCTCACTGCTTGGTTGCTCCACTTCCTTCCCTAGCCAGGCTTCCGATGATCTCTGATTCAGTCAGAGACATCTTAGTGGCTTCTTTAAAGTCATCCACCAGAACCGTTTATGCTAGCAAGTGGCGACGTTTTTCTATTTGGGCAAATTCCAGGAATATTGATCCCTTTACTGCTCCTGTGCATTCTGTTTTAGATTTCCTGGCTGAGGTTTTTCAGTCAGGATCTTCTTCATCTACAGTAAAAGTTCAACTGGCTGCTATTTCCAAGTATCATGTTGGCTTGCATGATAATAACATTATGTCTCATAGATTATGCAAGGCCTTTCTGAGAGGAGTTTTTCTCCTAAAGCCGCCGATAAAGCATCCTCATCCGCAATGGGATCTAAATTTAATGTTGGCATCCTTGATGTTACCTCCCTTCAAACCGTCTGCTTCATGTTCTTTGAAGTTATTGACCTGGAAAACTATATTTTTACTGGCTGTCACTTCAGCAAGAAGGGTTTCCGAGATTCAAACTCTCTGCATCCGTTCCCCTTACTTGGTTTTTCGTAAGGACAGGGTATCCTTAAGAACGAACCCGTCCTTTCTCCCCAAAGTTGTGTCTCAAACCAATATTAATCAATCCATAGATCTACCAGTTTTTTTCCCAAACTATTCTGACAGAGCTGAACAAAAGCTTCATTTTTTGGATGTCCATTGTCAGCTCAGGTACTATTTGCATAGAACGAAACAATTCAGGAAATCGGACCAATTATTTGTCTCCTATGCAGAAAACAGGAAAGGTCTCCCAGTGTCTAAAGTGACCTTATCCAGATGGTTGTCTTCCACCATTTCTCATGTGTACTCTCTGAGGCAAGCAACTACCTTCTAAACCGAAAGCACACTCAATCAGGAGTCTATCCACTTCTGCAGCCTTTCAGGATAGACTACCCATTGATACCATTTGTGCAGCAGCTACTTGGGCCACTCCTCATACCTTTGTCTCTCATTACAAGTTAGATTTGGCCTCCAGAGACAGGGCCAGTTTTGGTTCCACAGTTCTCAAGAGTCTGTTCCATTGAGCCACCCGGGATACAGGTGCTAGGGACGCGGTCCCATCCAGCAAGAATGAAGGCGAGATTGACAACTTAACATTTAGAAGTTATGTACCTACCATAACGTTCCATGTTAGTTGTCTTCTCTCACCGCCTTCTTGCATCCCTCCCTCCTTCCCCCTGGCCTGGACAGATCTTGAAGAGTTCCTATCAGGTTGTTTCCTCCTGAGCCTTCATTAGAGGACTCTTTATTATGAACTTGGTTTTCCTAAATATGTTAGGTTATTCCTTAGCAGGGTAGGTTAGCTACCAAACGAGATCTGAGGTAGTTCCGCCTTGCATCATGGGATATAGGGTTGCCTCGAGCTGGTAAAAGGAGTTCTCAAGCTAAAGCAAGTGCCGAGTCGGAGCCGAGGATCGGCTCCGAACCCATCCAGCAAGAAGAAGGCGAGAGAAGACAACTAACATGGAACGTTATGGTAGGTGCATAACTTCTAATTTAAACCTGTTGTTAGATTTGGCTATCCTAATATATTCAACACATCTTTAGGCACTGCTAATGCTTGAAAAGGGTTATTCAATCAGTACAGTGGCGGTCACATGGTGTACATAAAACCTGTTTAAAACTGTTGTTATATTCGACTATCCTAATATATTTACAGAAAACCTGTTTAAAACTGTTTAGATTTGGCTATCCTAATATATTCAACACATCTTTAGGCACTGCTAATGCTTGAAAAGGGTTATTCGACCAGTACAGTGGCGGTAACATGGTGTACATAAACCTGTTTAAAACTGTTGTTAGATTTGGCTATCCTAATATATTCAACACATCTTTAGGTACTGCTAATGCTTAAAAAGGGTTATTTGACCAGTACAGTGGAGGTAACATGATGTACATAGATTTGGCTATCCTAATGTATTCAATACATCTTTAGGCACTGCTAATGCTTGAAAAGGGTTATTCGACCAGTACAGTGGCGGTAACATGGTGTACATAAAACCTGTTTAAAACTGTTGTTAGATTTGGCTATCCTAATATAGTCAACACATCTTTAGGCACTGCTAATGCTTGAAAAGGGTTATTCGACCAGTACAGTTACCCATTTAACAAGCTGAAATAAATAAATAAATCAAATGATAGAGACCAAACCTTTGATTTTAAAATGCTGTAAATGTGATCATGAGATAACTCCTGCTGCACACGACTTGTGTATCGTGGCTCAGACGTGAATCATCTGTCTGCTGACTGCGACATTTGTGAAAACTTTGTGTCTCATACTCTGAGAGAGACAATACATTGATTTTGAAGAGTCTACTTCTACCTGAAGCTAAGAAGGATGATACAAGGATGATACAAAACTGAAAAGAAAGAGTGAAGAAGATAAGGTTAGAGTGATGGAGAGGAATCCCTTCTTCTAAATTACGGAGGGTGGAACCAACCTGTACACTAGAAGGGAGCCTTACGGGGGGGTGGAACCAACCTGTACACTAGAAGGGAGCCCAGTAAGCATAGCAGACATTACCCACACACTGAACTTGTGGCCATGGGGGCCCCCATTTATCGCCCCAATTACAAGGGTCCTCACTGATAACATGCAGCCAATTTTCAGGCATCTGTGGGTTTTTTCTTATTTGATTGGTTCTGGCACACAGGACCGATTGCACCAAAACATTTTGTTTTTAAACTCTCTGTGATGTTAGCTAAAAGCTGCACTCCAGGCTCATTTCAGTGAGCAAAGAACCTGATTAGTTGCAGCAGCCAGGGAATTAAGTTTTTTTTTTTTTTAGGACGCGATGAATCAAGAACCTGATTGGTCCTTGTAAAGCCCTTCCTGTATCATCTAAGGCACATGTTTCAAGCCCTTCCTGTGTCATCTATGGCACATGTTTAACTTATATTCCTCCTCTTTATCAAGAGAGGAGTTTGCTTTGTTCATTGGACTTTGGGAGTGGAACGTTTGATTACTTGTGGTGTGAGAACAAGGAATTGGGAAGGAAGCCTGTGATAATATGTAGCTTTGATTTAGTCTGTCCATCCCTTATAAGATCCTCCAAAGCTAGCTATGAAAACAAAATTGCCACTAAATCCAAGGACAACCACAAAGCATTCTATAGCTATGTCAAGAATCTCGATGGCAACACCCAGATCTGCTCTGAGTTACAGCACAAAGGCACAAAAATTAGAGAACCAGCTGATATTGCCAACATCCTGGCAGATAGGTTCAGTGCTAACTTTACCCCCCTCTTACCCCCTAAAGGGCCCATATCTATACAGGAAGAATGCAGAGTCCCTGTAATCACAACTACACAGGTAAAAGCTGCACTCTCTAAAGCCAAAAAGACAGCATCCATGGGGACCAGACAACATCCCAGTCTGCGTTTTACACAAATTTCAGAATGAACTGGCTCCCCACTTAAGCACCATGTTCAATAATAGCCTCGCATCAGGCTTTGTGCCCACTGAATGGTGCACAGCAACAGTTATCCCACTCCACGAAGGGGGAGCCACCACTGATCCCATTAGCCTGATGAGCCTGGTCTGCAAGGCCATGGAACGTATCATCATGGAACTCATAAACAAAGGCATTGCTAACCTCCAAACTCTGGATCCCACCCAGTTTGGGTTTGTGAAAGGCAGATCATGCCTCCTGAACCTGATCGACTTCTTTGAGGCAGTCACCAAAGCCGTGGATGAGGGTAAGGTGGTTCACACAGCCTATCTTGACCTCACCAAGGCTTTCGACACCATCCCCCATTCTGGAATTATTGCTAAACTCACTAAACTAGGTATAAATCCCTACGTCACAAGATGGGCTGCCAACTGGCTCACTGACACAGTGTAAAAGTTGCAAACTCCAAATCTGACCTCAAAGCAGTGACAAGTGGAGTACCACAGGGTTCCGTCCTGGGACCTCTCCTGTTAGCCTGTACTTCAGAAAAGTAGATACCAAATACAGAAGGCCTCTGGCTAACGAAGTTCGCAGATGACTGCAAAC